>NW_026585626.1:13334921-13347421 GCF_907164565.1 Psammomys obesus | reverse complement strand
TACATTGTCTGCTTTGTTACTGATTTCTACTTTTCTGGAGCAATCTTTTTAGTTACAGCCAACATCACTCTGAAATCCAGCAACTCATCCAGGACCCCAGTTTCTGTCTGGGCGGGAAGAAAATTGCAGATAGCGGGTGGCACCTATCCATAGTCTCACAGATCTCACAATTCCCTGCTTCCAACCCCACCTCCATCTGCAGCCTGAACCTCAAGATGAGGTTTTCATTTAAAGCAATTCTATTGAATGGTAGTTACAGAGCCCATTATTGTAGATAAATGTACACAACCAATGTAAATCGATCTAAGTATCTTTTTGGTGCTGTGATTAATCTATGATTCTATGATACTCTCATTCACAAATTTATGTAACTAAGCCCACATTGCTTCTAAAATAAACACAAGGCATATTTTATTTAAATAATGTAGGACAAGTACTCTCAAAGACAAGGTAGAAGGTTTTAAAAACAAATCCTTAAATGGATTTTTATTTTGCATTTTCTTCAGTACACTGTTCTTCAAATATTGAAAGTCCAATGCTACCATTATCAGTGTCTGAAAGATGGAAAGGAAATAGATATTAATCTGTGTTGATAATGGCAATCTATGTTCTTCTGTGAGGTATTCAGTTTAGAATCAAGTCTTCAGGGATGACAGCTTTTCCCAGGTCAGCTGAAGGCTGCACAGACTGAAGTGGGCCACTGAGCCATCTCATACACTAATCTGAATATAGAAAATGTAGGCTGTGTGAAATCCAATGGACCCCTTCCATGTTGACTCCTAAAAAAGCAATGTTAACTTTTCTCTCACTTCATAGACAATATGGTTTCTCTTTCACTTTGGATGCTGGTTTAGTTAAGATAAATAACTTTATAATAAATAGAAGCCTTAATCATTTGGAAATGTAAGAGCATTTAGCTAGGAGTAACATAGGCATATAACTGATAATCAGCTCATCTTATGGATCAAGTGATGTGTTTCTTTTTTGAAAATATTTCCTTTTTTACTTTGTTTCATGCTCTGCTTGAATAGCAATGATTCTATTCTTTCCCTCATATGGAAAAGTATAAAAAATAGAGTGCTGTGTTCTAAGAAAATGGTATTTGGGACTTCTCATAACACTGACCCACATTTGCAAAAGTAAATTATCTGCCTTAAGATAGTAAATGGCTTGAATATTTTTAAATGCACCATTAAAATCCAATACACCATCATTTCAGCAATTACAATGGCATCTGTGTTGGAACAATAGGAAAAATAGAAACTTTTCAGTTATCCAAAACCATAATGGTAAGCCTTTTTCACTCTCAAAACATAAACATCTTAGCAGACAACCACAGTGGGTTGCCCAGTGACAGTAATCCTCCTAAGCAGTTGGGCACTCCCCTTTTGTTGGCAATTTCAATCCGGTTTCTGACAAACTCACACTTGACTGACAGTAGGAAACGTCTGCAAATAGCAGATCAAATCTGGCACAGTGAAGTACAGAAAAGTTACTTGTTGTAAAGTTAAAACTAGGTTCTTGACATATTGGCCACGGGGGCCAAGATGGCGGCACCGGGAGAACACCATGTCTGAGAAGCAGGACAACACACTCCGTGCAGCGACCAGGAGACTGAACTCTGGGCCCTAAAACAACAGCGATCGATCGTGTTTCCCAGGTGAGAGGAGGCTCCCACGGCGTGGGAATCGGTCAGATCAACTCTCAGCTGCCCAGCCAGAACCCGGAAGAGAACCCGGCTAACTCGGGCTTTGGGTCTCCGGGCTGGTGCTGCAAGCCTACATGTCCCGATCACTTCCCCAGGCTAATCGGTGGGCACAGGGGTGCCTGAGGCTGAGAGTTCCAGTCGCAAAAAAACCCCACGGGGAAGCAAAGTTACCAGACTGGTCACGGGTCACCCAGTCTTTCCTTGGAAGGTCTCTCGGACCGCAGGTACCAGCCGCCATCACAATTGAGCTCCCGCTGAGCACGGATTACAGCTGCACAGCTGCGTGCCCAGCTCAAAATCCCTACTCCCTCTTCGGAAGAGGCAGGAGGCGGCCAGCAGAATCTGTCACAGACCACATTGTCTGTACCACAACCCGAGATTGGGCCTGAGAAAACCCAATCCTTTCGGGCACTCTCCCAAACGCCACCATCACCCTGCCGCAGCAGAGCAGAAGGATAAAGAGGCGCACAGCAGCTTCACAGTGCCAGAACTCCAGTGCTGCCGGCCGCTCCTAGCAAACAAACTACAGCTAGGGATCTGGGACCGTGGTCATTCTACACGTCCTGAGATTATCCTGGGTCCAGCACAATAAGGTCTAGCAGCAAGTTCTATCACCGGCGCCCCCCCCTTCCCCTGGCAGAGAAACGCCGCTGGCTCAGGGCTCAGGATCTGACTGAGAAGCCCCAACCCCTGATGGCACTCCCCTGAGAGCACCTCCATAAGCTTGCCCTAGCAGAGGAGAAGGTCAGAGGGGAAGGACAGAGAGGCAGCCTGCCAAGGACACAGCACCCTCTCTCCAGCGGCCTCAAGCAGAGAAACCCAAGCTCTGGATCTGAGGACACTCAACCCTACCCGGTACTCTCTTGGGATCAGCAAACATAGATTCTACCGCTAGGCTGCTTCTGGCAGAGAGATCTGGGCCCGGGATCTGGGATTGAGTACACTCATCCTAACTCTTTCCCATGCCACCCAGGGACCAGTCAACATAACTCCTCCTGGCAGAGGGAAAGGACAAAGAGGCAGCACACAGGAAAGGTGGACATCGAGTCCTGTGGCCACAGTGTCACAGAGCTGACTGTTAGCCTATCCGTGCACTTCCGCAGCAGGACCAAAACAGAGAGTAGTGAGCAAGGGGAACCCTTGTGCATTCCAACTGGTCCTGCAAGAGAGTGAGTGGGCCTTCTAGGGAGAGATTGCCCCAGGGCCTCTCCACAGAAGCAACCAGACGAGATCCCTGCCACCCACACTCCTAGTGTGGGCATCAGAGGGATTCTTGGGATAGCGACCCCAACATTGAAGTCTCTGCCTTGCGGGTCCACCAGGGTAATCCAGGCAAACAATCCCTGGATCTCAGTCAGAACTGCGTAATAGTGGCTTGCAGGCCACTGCAATAGTCAGAGAATCCACGCATGCACACTGCGCCCGCTAAAAGCACACGCGAATAGCGCCAGCGTCACATTCTTTTCTTAGGCAAAACTGAAAACACAGTGCACACTCCCAAAGCAGTGAACCTCTCTCAACTTCCTGAAAAAAACAGTCCAGAAAACAGAAATAGAGGATCATAGCCCAAACTACAATCTCAAGGAACAACCAGTGAGGATTATAAATAACCAGATGGCTAGAGGCGGACATAAGAATACTCCCAACAAAAATCAGGACATAATGACCTCGCCAGCAACCCCACAAAACAATGGACACTTCAATTCACTAGATATACAAGAAAACAACCTCAAAACTATGTTTCTCCAGCTATTAGAGGCCCATAGAGATGAAATGAACAAAGCCCTCAGAGAAATAACCAAAGAAATCGAGACTAACCAAGAGGAAACAAATTGTGCTCTCAGAGAAATGACCACGAAAATTGAGGCAATCAGAGAAGAAATGCACAAAGCTCTCAAAGAAATGTTCACACAAATGAAGGCAAATAAAGAAGAAATAAACGAAGCTCTCATAGAAATACAGGTAATTATACCCAAAGAAGTAGAGGCACAATTAGTGATACATAGAGAGGAAACGGACAAAAAAATAGAAGCTATCATTGAAAAGCAGGAGTCCACATTCAAACAGATGAACGAAATGGTGCAAGACATGAAAACAGAATTAGAATCAATAAAGAAAACACAAATAGAGAAAAACCAGCAGCTGGAGAACATAGAGAAAAGATCAGGCACTACAAAGGTAAGCATCACCAACAGAATACAAGAGATGGAAGAAAGAATCTCAGGAACTGAAGATACACGTGCGGAAATTGACACGTCTCTCAAAGAAAAAATAAAATCAGAAAAGATCCAAACACAAAACATCCAAGAAATCAAGGACACCATGAAAAGACAAAAGCTAAGAATAATAGGAGTAGACGAAAAAGAAGACATCAGGCTCAAAGGTCCGGAAAATATTTTCAAGAAAATTATAGAAGAAAACTTTCCCAACTTAAAGAAGGAGACGGCCATAAACATACAAGAGGCTTACAGAACACCAAGTAGACTAGACCAGAAAAGAAATTCTTCACGTCACATCATAGTCAAAACACTGAACGTACAAAACAAAGAAAAAATTCTAAAAGCATCAAGGGAAAAAGGCCAAGTAACATATGAAGGTAGACCTATCAGAATCACACCAGATTTCTCAACAGAAACAATGAAAGCCAGAAGGGCCTGGACAGAAATCATACAGTCCTTAAGGGACCACAGATTCCAACCCAGACTACTATACCCAGCAAAACTTTCAATCAACATAGAGAATTCAAGATATTCCAAGACAAAACCAAATTTAAACAATATCTACATAGTAACCCAGCTCTACAGAAGTTACTAGAAGGGAAACTCCAAACCAAAGAAAACAACTACATCGAAGGAAACAGAGAAAATAGATAACTACACAACAAAGAAAAACAAAAGAAGACAAGCAATGAAACTCAGTGACACCACCAACCCCACATCTAAAGTAAGTAACAATTGTTGGTCACTAGTTTCTATCAACATCAACGAACTCAACTCCCCAATTAAAAGACAGAGACTAACAGAATGGTTGCGGAAACAGGATCCATCATTCTGTTGCATCCAAGAAACACACCTATGCAACAAAGATAAACACTACCTCAGAGTAAAGGGCTGGAAAAAATGTCTTTCAAGCAAATGGTTCCAGAAAACAAGAGGGAGTAGCCATCCTATTATCTAAGAAAATAGACTTTCAACCCAAGTTAATAAAAAAAGATAAGGACAGCCACTATATTCTCATCAAAGGAAAAATCCACCAAGAGGACATCACAATTTTGAATATCTATGCCCCAAATACAAGAGCACCTACATTCGTAAATGAAACAATATTAAAGCTTAAATCACACATTGATCCTAAAACCCTAATAGTGAGAGACTTCAACACTCCACTCTCAGCAAGGGACAGATCAACTAGACAGAAAACAAATAGGGAAATAAAAACACTTACAGAGACCCTAAATCAAATGGACCTAATAGACGTCTACAGATCTTTTCATCCAAACTCAAAAGAGTATACCTTCTTTTCAGCACTGCATGGAACCTTCTCCAAAATAGACCATATAGTTGGTCATAAAGCAAGCCTCAACAGATACAAAAAGATTGAAATAATCCCTTGTATTCTGTCTGACCACCATGGACTTAAGCTGGACCTCAACAATGACAGAAATAACAAACAGCCTACACGCACATGGAAACTGAACAACTTGTTACTCAATGACAGCTAGGTTAAGGAAGAAATAAAGAAAGAAATTAAAGACTTCCTAGAATTCAATGAAAATGAAGGCACAACATACCCAAATTTATATGACACATTGAAAGCAGTGCTCAGGGGAAAATTTATAGCACTAAGTGCCTGCAAGAAGAAATTCGTAACATCACATACAAACAACTTAATGGCCCAACTGAAAACCCTAGAAAAAAAAGAAGCAGATACACCCAAGAGGAGCAGAAGGCTGGAAATAATCAAACTCAAGGCTGAAATCAATCAGTTAGAAACAAAAAAAAATATTCAAACAATCAATGAAACAAAAAGCTGGTTCTTTGAGAAAATCAACCAGATAGACAAACCCTTAGCCAAACTAACTAAAAAGCAGAGAGAATCTATCCAAATCAACAAAATCAGAGATGAAAAGGGTGACATAACTACAGACACAGAGGAAATTCAAACAATCATTAGGTCATACTACAAAAGCCTATATGCCACAAAATTTGAAAACCTAAAAGAAATGGACAATTTTCTTGATAGATTCCATCTTCCAACATCAAGTCAAGATCAGGTAGAAAGACTGAACAGCCCTATATCCCCCAAGGAAATTGAAGCAGTCATTCACAGTCTCCCCTCCAAAAAAAACCCTGGGCCAGATGGTTTCAGCGCGGAATTCTACCAGACCTTCAAAGAAGTGCTCACACCAATTCTCCTCAAACTATTCCACAAAATAGAAACAGAAGGTACATTACCAAACTCATTCTATGAAGCAACAGTCACGCTGATACCTAAACCACACAAAGACCCAACCAAAAAAGAGAACTTCAGACCTATCTCTCTTATGAACATTGACGCAAAAATACTCAATAAAATACTTGCAAACCAAATCCAAGAACACATCAAAGATATCATCCACCATGACCAAGTAGGCTTCATCCCAGGCATGCAAGAGTGGTTCAACATGCGGAAATCCATCAATGTAATCCACCACATAAACAAACTGAAGGAGAAAAACCACATGATCATCTCCTTAGATGCTGAAAAACCATTTGACAAAGTCCAACACCCATTCATGTTTAAAGTCTTGGAGAGATCAGGAATACAAGGCACATATCTAAACACAGTAAAGGCAATATACAGCAAGCCTATAGCCAACATCAAACTCAATGAGAGAAACTTAAATCAATCCCACTGAAATCAGGGACAAGACAAGGCTGCTCACTCTCTCCCTACCTCTTCAACATAGTACTTGAAGTCCTAGCCAGAGCAATAAGACAACTAAAGGAGATCAAGGGGATACAAATCGGAAAGGAAGAGGTCAAAGTGTCACTTTTCGCAGATGATATGATAGTATATATGAGCGACCCCAAGAATTCAACCAGAGAACTCCTCCAGCTGATAAACACCTTCAGCAAAGTGGCAGGATACAAAATCAACTCAAAAAAAATCAGAAGCCCTCCTGTATACCAAAGACAAAATGGCGGAGAAAAAATTAGGGAAACAACACCCTTCACAATAGCCACTAACCACATAAAATACCTTGGGGTGACACTAACCAAGCAAGTGAAAGACCTGTTTGAGAAAAATTCCAAGTCTCTGAAGAAAGAAATTGAAGAAGATCTCAGAAGATGGAAAGATCTCCCGTGCTCATGGATTGGTAGGATTAACATTGTGAAAATGGCCATCCTGCCAAAAACAATCTACAGATTCAATGCAATTCCCATCAAAATACCAACTCAATTCTTTACAGACCTTGAAAAAAAGATTCTCAGCCTCATATGGAGAAACAAAAAACCCAGAATCTCCAAAACAATCCTGTACAACAACTGATCATCTGGAGGTATCTCCATCCCCGATCTCAAGTTGTACTACAGAGCAATAGTAATAAAAACTGTATGGTATTGGCATAAAAACAGAAAGGAGGATCAATGGAACCACATAGAAGACCCAGAAATAAACCCACACACCTATGAATACTTGATTTTTGTAAAAGAAGCCAAAACCATTCAATGGAAAAAAGACAGCATCTTCAACAAATGGTGCTGGTCCAACTGGATGTCCACATGCAGAAAAATGAAAATAGATCTATATTTATCACCCTGCACAAAACTAAAGTCCAAGTGGATCAAAGACCTCAACATAAAACCAGACACATTAAATTGGCTAGAAAAAAAATGTGGGGAATACCCTAGAACTCATTGGTACAGGAGAAAACTTCCTGAAGAGAACACCAACAGCACAGGCTCTAAGAACAACAATCAATAAATGGGACCTCATGAAATTGAAAAGCATCTGTAAAGCAAAGGACACTGTCATCAAAACAAAACGCCTGCCTACAGATTGGGAAAGAATCTTCACTAACCTTTTATCTGACAGAGGACTAATATCGAGTATATACAAAGAACTAAAGAAGCTGAAAAGCAGCAAACCAAGTAATCCACTTAAAAAATGGGTAACAGAGCTAAACAGAGAATTCTCGACAGAGAAATATCGAATGGCAGAGAAACACATAAAGAAATGCTCATCCTCATTAGCCATCAGGGAAATGCAAATCAAAACGACCCTGAGATATCACCTTACACTCATCAGAATGGCCAAGATGAAAAACTCAAGTGACAACACATGCTGGAGAGGTTTTGGAGAAAGGGGAACCCTCCTCCACTGCTGGTGGGAATGTAAACTGGTACAACCTTCTGGAAATCTATCTGGTGCTTTCTAAGACAATTAGGAATAGTGCTTCCTCAAGACCCAGCTATACCACTGCTAGGTATATACCCAAAATTTGCTCAAGTACACAAAAGGGATATTTGATCAACCATGTTTATAACACCTTTATTCGTATTAGCCAGAACGTGGAAACAACCCAGATGTCCATCAACGGAGGAATGGGTACAGAAATTGTGGTATTTTTACACAATGGAATACTACTCAGCAATCAAAAAGGAGGAAATCATGAAATTTGCAGGCAAATGGTGGGATCTAGAAAAGATCATCCTGAGTGAAATATCCTAGAAGGAGAAAGACAAACACGGTATATACTCACTTATATAGACCTATAAGATATGATAAACATAATGAAATCTATACACCTAAAAAAGATAATCAAGAGAGCGGACATGGGGTAAGATTATCAATCCTCGTTTTGAAAGACAGATGGGATGCACATTGAACATTGACAGGAGTCTACTGAGCGCATTTGAAAAACTCTAACTAGCAGTGTTTTCAAAGCAGTCTCATGACCAAACCTTTGGCAGAGTACAGGGAATCATAAGAAAGAAGGGAAGTTAGTCTGATGAGGAAAGGTTAGCAGCTCCACAAGGACCAAATTTATCTGGGCACAGGGTTTTTTCTGAGACTGACATGCAACCAAGGACCATGTATGAATGTAACCTAGAACCTCTGTTCAGATGTAGCCTGTGGTAGCTCAGTAACCAATTGGTTTCCCATAGTGAGGGGAACAAGGACTATTTCTAACAGGAACTCAATGACTAGCTCTTTGGCCTCCCCACCCCCCCATGGGAGGAGCAGTCCTGTTAGGCCACAGAGGAGAGCTTTGCAGCCAGTCCTGAAGATACCTGATAAAACAGGATCAGATGAATGGGGAGGAGTTCCCCCCTATCAGTGGACTTGGCAAGGGGCACGGTGGAGATGAGGGAGGAAGGGAGGGATTGGGAGGGAATGAGGGATCGGGACATGGCTGGGATATAGAGTTAATAAAATGTAACTGATAAGAAAAAAATAAAATTAAAAAAAAACAACAAAAAACTAGGTTCTTTATAAAAAGCTACTCTAATCACACATAAGCTAGCTTTACTTAAAACTTTCCATTAGTTTTATACAACTTTAATTATACTCAAAATCGGTATCTAACACCTTCAGTCTTATTTGCTTTGTATTTCCTTGGCTTGTGGAATATTTTCTATGTCTCAGATTGTCTCATTCCCAAAGGCCTTTTGTATTATGAACTCTAATGAAAGACAAACTTCTACTTTTTCCCAGGTGATGTCTGTTCCTCTCATAAGCTTACTCTTATTCTTAAATATCTTCTCTGAACCTTGAATTTCTTTTCCTATCTAATCATCTAGCCACACTGAATTTCCACTTAAAGAATTTTCACATTTACAACTATTATCCAATGTGTGTCCTTCTGATAGACTATTTATTGAATATAGTGGCTATCGGAGTATTATAGCAATTATACCTATCACCTTGTGACTGAAGCCTACAACATATTGCAGTTGTGTCCACTTCCATGGACTCAATTAATGAGTAATTGGACCTAGGGAAGTGGGAAGAGACTGTATCTGAAGTGAACAATTACATATATAAAAAAATGTTCTTCTGCCTATGCCCACCTCACAACCCATTTACCAGGCCTGAGCCATTTCCCAAGATCCACTCTAATCTTCATCCCTGAGACAAGCAAAGATCAGAGTACAGAAGTACCCTGGCTTGTACCAATTCCCTAGCTTGTGCCATTCTTCTCAACCCACCCAGATATGAAGCACCCAAGACCAGCATGGCTCAGGGAGCAGCAGGAAAACTAGAGGACTGAGGATATCTGGGACCACAAATTCTACCTACAACACCAGAGACCTAGTACCATTAGGTTCCACCAGGCCTGCTAACAACAGAGTCAACCAAATGGCTAGAGGTCAACCTAAGAACATCAGCAACAAAATCTAGGGCCATGTGACACCACCAAAGCCCAGCTATCCTACCACAGAAAGCCCTAAGGATACTATCACACCAGAAGTACAAGAAAACTCTCTAAAATCTGTTATGAAAATCAATAGAGGCTTTAAAAGAAGAAAATAAATACCTTAAAGAAGTGCAGAAAAATACAACTAAACAGGTGAAGGAATTGAATAAATCCCTTTAAAAAAAAAACACAGGAAAATGAAATAAAAAAGGTGAATGAACTAAGTAAATCCCTTAAAGATATACAAGAAAATACAATGAAATAGGAAAAGGAAATGAGTAAAATTGTCCAGGACCTAAATATGGAAATAGAAGCAATAAAGAAAACACAATCTGAGTCAATCCTGGAGATGGAAAACCTAGGGAAGAGAACAGGAACTAGACACAAGCATCAATAACAGAATATAAGATATGAAAGAGAGAATTGCCGGTGTAGAAGATTTGATTGAAGACATCGATTAAGTCAGTCAAAGAAAATGTTAAATCTAAAAAGTTCCTGAGACAAAACATCTAATAAATCTGGAACAATATGAAAAAGACCAAAGTTAAGAATAATAGGAATAGAAGAAGAAGAAGGAGGAGGAGGAGGAGGAGGAGGAGGAGGAGGAGGAGGAGGAGGAGGAGGAGGAGGAGAAGGAGAAGAAGACTCCAAACTCCTAGGCCCAGAAAATATTTTCGACAAAATCATAGAAGAAAATATCCCTAACCTAAAGAAAGAAATGCCTATAAGCATGCAAGAAGCCTACAGAACACCAAGTAGAATGAACCAGAAAAGAGAATCCTTCCATCACATAATAATCAAAACACTAAATGTACAGAACAAAGAAAGAATATTAAAAGCTGCATGGAAAAAAGGCCAAATCACATATAAAGGCAAATCTATGAGAATTACACCTGACTTCTCAACAGAGACTATGAAAGCCAGAAGAGCCTGGACAGATGTCATGAAGACACTAGGAGACCACAGATGTTAACCCAGACTATTATACCCAGCAAAACTTTCAATCACCATAGATGGAGAAAACAAGATAATCCATGAGAAAACCAAGTTTAAATAGTACCTAGCCACACACTCAGCCTTTTAGAAGATACTAGAAAGAAAACACCAACCCAAGGAGGCTAACTATTCCCAGGAAAACAGAGGAAACAAGCCCAAAGTCACAAAAGCAAAAGAAAAATGCACACACAGTCTACCACCACCAACATAAAAATAACAGAAAGTAACAACAACTGGTCATTAATATCTCTCAACATGAATGGCCTCAACTCCCCAATAATAAAAAGACACAGGCTAAAAGAATGGACGTGTAAACAGGACCCATCATTCTGTTGCATGCAAGAAACACACCTCAGCCATAATGATAGACATTACCTCAGAATAATGACCTGGAAAAAGGTTTTCCAAACAGAGACATAAGAAAAAGGCTGGAGTAGCTATTCTACTATCTAATTATATGGAATTTCAATCAAGCTCATCAGAAGAGATGGGGAAAGGCACTTCATACTCATTAAATGAAAAATCTACAAAGATGATGCCTCAATTCTGACCATATGTGCCCCAAATGCAAGGGAACCCATATTTGTAAAAGGAACATTACGAAAGCTTAAATCACACAATGAACCTCACGTGTTAATAGTAGGAGACTTAAACACACATCTCCCACCAATGGGCAGATTATTGAGATGGAAAATAAACAGAGAAATAATGAAACAAATCAACATTATGAGTCAATTTAACCTAACAGATATCTACAGAACATTCCTTCCAAACACAAAAGAATATAGCTTCTTCTCAGCACTTCATGGAACCTTTTCTGACCGCATACTCAGAAACAAAGCAAGCCTCAAGAAATTTGAAATAACATCTTGTATTCTATCAGACCACCATGGATTAAAGCTAGACTTCAACAACAGAAACAATAGAATGCCACAAACTCAAGGAAACTGAACAAATCTCTACTTAATGACCACTGCATCAGAGAGGAAATAAAGAAAACATTTAAAGACTTTCTAGAATTCAATGAAAATGAAGGTACAACATACTGAAATGTATGGGACACAATGAAAGCAGTGCTAAGAGGAAAGTTCATACTGCTAAGAATCTTCATAAAGAAAGTAGAGAGAGCTTATACTAGGAACTTAATAGCTCACCTGAAAGCTCTAGAAAAAAAAAAAGGAAGCAAACACATTCAAGAGGAGTCAACTGCAGGAAATAATCAAACTCGTGGTGAAATCAATAACCTAGAAACAAAGAGAACAATACAGAGAATAAACAAAATCAAGAACTTTTCTTTCTTTCTTCCTTCCTTCCTTCCTTTCTTTCTTTCTTTCTTTCTTTCTTTCTTTCTTTCTTTCTTTCTTTCTTTCTTTCTTTCTTTCTTTCTTTCTT
>NW_026585626.1:13317465-13334911 GCF_907164565.1 Psammomys obesus | reverse complement strand
CTTTCTTTCTTTCTTTCTTTCTTTCTTTCTTTCTTTCTTTCTTTCTTCTTTCTTGAAAAAATCAACAAGATAGACAAACTCTTAGCCAAACTAACTAAAAGACAGAAGGAGAGTATCCAAATTAATAAAATCAGAAATGAAAGGGGGAGTAACATCAGACACTGAGGAAATCCAAAGAATTATTAGATCATACTTCAAAAACCTATGTGGCACAAAATTGGAAAATCTAAATGAACAAATAATTTTCTTGATAGATATCACCTTACAAAGTTAAATCAAGATCAAGTTAATAATTTAAATAAACCTGTAACCCCAAAGAAATAGAAGCAATCATTGAAAGGCTTCCAATCATAAAGACCTGTAGGCCAGGTGGTTTTAGCACAGAATGCTCCCACACTTTCAAAGTAGAACTAATACCAATACTTCTCAAGCTATTCCACAAAATAGAAACAGAAGGAATATTGCCAAACTCATTCTACAAGGACACAGTCATCCTGATACCTAAACTGTACAAAGACCCAGCAAAGAAAGAGAATTTCAGACCAATCTCCCTCATGAACACTGATGCAAAAATACTCCATAAAATACTTGCAAACCGAATCCAGAAACATATAAAAAATATCACATCATGATCAAGTAGGCTTTATCCCAAGCATATAGGGATGGTTCAACATATGAAAATCCATCAATGTAATCCACCATATAACTAAACTGAAAGAAAAAAAATAAAACAAAACATGATCATCTCATTAGATGCTGAAAAGGCCTTTGACAAAATTCAACACCCCCTTCATGTTTAAAGTCTTGGAGAAATCAGGGATTCAAGACATATACCTAAACACAACAAAGACAAGCCAATAGCCAACATCAAGTTAAACGGAGAGAAACTTAAAGCATTCCTGCTAAAATCAGGGACAAGACAAAGCTGCCCACTCTCATATCTCTTCAATATAGTAATTGAAGTTCTATAAGTTCTATAAGTTCAATAAGACAAGCAAAGGAGATCAAAGAGACAAAAATTGGAAAAGAAGAAGTCAAAGTATCGCTATTTGCAAAGTGTCTGGATACAAAATTAACTCAAAAAGTCATAGACCTTCTTTATACAAGCAACAAAATGGCTGAGAAAGAAATTAGGGAAACAATACCCATTATAATAGCAACAAATAATATAAAATATTTTGGTATAACTCTAACCAAGTTAGTTAAAGACCTATATGGCAAGAACTTCAAGTCTTTGAAGAAAGATATTGAAGAAGATTTTAGAATTTGGAAAGATCTCCCATGGCCATGGAGTGGTAGGATTTACAAAGTAAAACTTGCCATCCTGCCAAAAGCCATCTACAGATTCAGTGCAATTCCCATCAAAATTCCAACATAATTTTTTACAGACCTAGAACAAGTGACCATTAACATTGCAAGGAAAAATAAAAGACTCAGGATAGAAAAAAATTCTATACAATAAAAGAATTTTAGGTGGTATCAACATTCCTGAAAGCTATATTACAGCACAATCTTAACAAAAACTGCATAGTGTTAGCATAGAAGCAGACAGGTTGATCAATGAAAGTGAATTGAAGACCTAGAAATAAACCTACATGATTTTTTACAAAAAACCAAAACCAAAAACAAAAATGCCTAAACCATACAATGGAAAAAAGAAAACATCTTCAATAAACAATGCTGGTGTTTCTGGATGTCTGTATGTAGAAAAATGCATATAGACCCTGTCCAAGTAGATCAAAGACCTTGACATAAAAACAGTGACTCTAAAGTTATTACAAGACAAAGTGGGGAAAAGTCTGGAACTCATTGCATAGGAGACAACTTCCTGAACAGAACACCAATGGCACAGGCTCTGAGATCGACAATTAATAGCTGGGATCTCATAAAACTGAGAAGCTTCTGTAAGTCAAAGGACAACACGTCAATAGAACAAAATGGCAGCTGGCAGATTGGGAAAAGATCTTCACTAACTCTACATCAGATAGGGAGCTAATATCTACAATATACAAAGAACTTAAGAAATTAATCATCAACAAATCACAGAATCCAATTTTAAAATGGGGTAAAATTCACAACAGAGGCTAAGAAGCAATTAAAGAAATTGCTCATTGTCCTTTGTCTACAGAGAAATGCAAATCAAAGCAACAGGCAGAATGGCTAAGAACAAAAGTGCAAGTGACAACATATGCTGGTCAGGATATGGAGAAAGGGGAATACTACTCCAGTGCTGGTGGGAGTGAAAACTTTCACAACCTTTCTGGAAATCAGTCTGGTGCTTTCTCAGAAAATTGGGAATAGTACTCCCTCAAGACTCAGCTATACCACTCCTGGGTATATATCTGAAAGATGCTCAACCATACAACAAGGACATTTGCTCAACTATGTTCATATTGGCTTTTTTTCATAATAGCCAGAAACTGGAAACAACCTAGATTTCCCTCAATTGAAGAGTAAATACAGAAATTGTGGTACATTTACATAATGGAATACTAAGTTATTAAAAACAAAGAAGTAATGTAGTTTGCAGGCAAATGGGTAGAAGTAGAAAAGATCATCCTGAGTGAGGTAACCCAGACACAGAAAGACTCACGTGGTACATACTCACTTTTAAGTGGATGGATATTAGACCTATCATATAGGATGATCATACTACAATCCACAGATCCAAAGAAGCTAAATAACAGGAGGGCCCAAGGGAGTTTGCCAGAATATCACTTAGAAGGAGAAATATAATAGACAGCAGAAGTGGATGAAGAAAGGGAACTGGGTAGGAGATGGAATTGGGGAGAACAAGGTTGGGGACCAGATGTAGGCAGAACTGGCTGGGAGTGGGTGAGAGGGCTGAAAACAATAAGGGAAAATGAGGGGATATCCATCTTTGTCACACTGAGGCCTGTGAGGAGGTATTCTCCTGGGAGGATATGGGTGTGGTTCTAGCTGAGTCTCCTAACAGCTGGGACATGAAAACTGAAGTGACCACATCTTAGTCAGGCAGGACTAATGGAAGGCAGGAAACAATACACTGACAAAACCTGTGATCTGAAAATTATCCTGCCTACAAGAAGTGCAGAGATAACTAGGGAACAATGACTGAGGGAAGGCCAAACAATTGTCCCAACCTGAGATCAATCCCATGATAGAGAGATAGCTCCTGATGCTAATAAGGATACTCTCCTATGTTTTCAGATAGGAATCTAACTTGGCTGTTGTCTGGGAGGCTCCAGCCATCTGAGGATAGGGACAGGTGCTTGTACTTCCAGCCAAGATTGGGGAGGAGCTTGGAGCATCCTGTGGAAGTGTTGGAGGAAAGATGGAAGAACCTGGAGGGACAGGAACCTCACAAGAAAACCAACAGAGACAAACAGACCCAGTCCAAGAGGGGCTTTCAGAGACTGAGACATCAACTAAGGAACATGCATAATCTGCACCTAGGCCCTCTGCATACATGCAGACATTTGTCGGCTTGGTCTTCATATGGGGTGTCTGTTGAGTGGAGGTGGCACAGCTCTTTCGGATCACTTTCTCTTAGTGGTGCTGCCTTGCTTGGCCTCTGAAGATGAAGATATGCTCAGTCCTGATGTGAGTTAATGTGCTATGGAAGGTTGACATGGAGTTTTGGTGGGCTCCTCTTTTCTAAGGGGAAGGGGAAAAGGGAAGGTATGAGTAGGGAAGGAGGAAGACTGGGAGGAGAGGAGGGAGGGGGCAGCTTTGGGATATAAAGCAAATAAACTGAAATAATTAAAATAAATTAATAATACAAAGAAAAAAAGATATCCACATGTAGAAGAGTGAAATTAAACCCTTATTTATCACTTTGCACAGAAATGCCAACGAAATTAAAAACCTAAATGTGAAAAATAGAATCTGCTAGTTCAAAACCTAGGAAGTATTGTATAGGATACAAATGTAATAAGACTTTCTAGGACTCATTTCCCACAAGAATTTAGGCCAATAGTTGACTAGAACTAAAAAGCCCTGCCCAGCTGAAGAAATTAATCAACTGAAGAGGACATTCATAAAATGAGTCTTTGCCACCTACTCATCTGACAAAGGATTAATATTCAAATTATACAAATAAGTCAAAAAACAAAAAAGCCATTCAAAATGTGACATTGGGATCTCTTCAATTAAAGAAATATATATGGCTACAAAATATGTAAAAATGTTCATCATCTCCCTAGGTTCTTGGAGTTTCTTCTCTCTCCAGCCCATGAACTACTCATTGCTGATTATGTATGTAATCCTTATTTTATCTCAAGTCTAAATCCAATAAAGAAATAGTTTATAATCGTGGTAAATAGGAGAAGAAACAGTTCAAAATGACAGTTGTCTCAGTCAGCTCATGAGGCATCCATTTATCGAGCTTTTTCACTTTCCCAATCTTTCCAATTTGCTTCAAATGTCAAATGACTGTAAATTAGTACTTTGGCAATATCTCATATAGTTGTAAGAGGATTATTCTCAGTGGTCCCTGTCAGTTGTAAACATCGAATTGCTGACCAGTACGCTCCAACTTTAAGCCTCTTCTCTCCTTTGTAAACCTACCATTGCAAAGCACATTGCTTAGCAGTTCTCATGCTAACATACTATTAATTTTTATCTTATCGCTTCTGTTTGTCTTTTACGCCATTTAAACTAGAATGATAAAGTCACTCAATTTGCTTTGTGACACATCATTTCCATTGTATAAAATCAATATAAAGTAATCGGCATATAATAAGTCATTAGCAAAAAAATAAGGTGATTAATGCATATTGAAACTGTGTAGCATGACTGTATTCATTCACTATGTCAATATTCACTTATTAACACTATGAAAATGCAAATTTCAGTAACAAAAAATACTAAGCACCAACAAGAGCACATATATTGAAATTATTTTCCTGAAAAACAGATGGAAGTTATCTATAACAAAGCTGATTAGAATTTCTCAGCAAACAAGCTGTCCCATCTCTGACTCTCTTCTAAGCAAAGAGATCTTTATCATATTAGCCAGACAAATTTCTCTAGAAATTATGAATTATAGCAGTAATGCCCTGACATCCAAGTAATACTGAGCTGGGAATCAAAGTGATCTGTTCCTCTTCAAAGCCCAACTTTTTGCTGACGATCAGAAAATACAAGTGTTTCTGACACTAATTACTACTTTGGATACTATTTGTGACATCTCATTATTTTAAGAATAGAAGTTCTCTGTGGCTCAAGTGATGGCTCAGACATTAAGAGTACTTATTTTTCCAGAGGACTCAGGTTCAATTCCCAGCACCCACATGACAACTTATAACTGTGTATCACTCCAGTTCCAGGTGACTGAATGACCTCTTCTGTTACTGTTTGGGTGCCATGCATGTATATGGTGCACAACCATACATGTAGGCAAAGCATCCATACAAAAACAATAAAAATAAATAAATCTAAAATGAAAAAAATTAAAGAAGTACTCTGGTTACCTTATTAATGTTTTAAAATAAAAAGTTTATTTCACTTTCTGCATGAACAAACATAGTATTCTCAAAGACAGTTTCACAGAACCATAAGCATTCAAATCCTCAGGGAAGCTTACAGCTAAAAGCCATATAAAGCATGACCAATACTTAGCTTATGTGGATGAAAATCACAGGCATAATTGTGTTCAGGACTAAGTACTAGAAAATAAAACAAAATAGAAAGCTAAAAGCACAAGAGGTGTTTAAATATTGAAAGAGCTAGTGCTGAAGAAGGCAAACAAGAAAGTTCAGGTCCTGAC
Source organism: Psammomys obesus (assembly GCF_907164565.1). Classification (NCBI taxonomy): domain Eukaryota; kingdom Metazoa; phylum Chordata; class Mammalia; order Rodentia; family Muridae; genus Psammomys; species Psammomys obesus. The sequence goes on along the minus strand of NW_026585626.1, from coordinate 13,329,162 downwards.
TGAACATGAACATTCAGTAGAACCATCGAACACTCCTGCACACAGCAGTGAGAGCAGCCACTGTCAGCTCCCATGACTGAGCAAAGCTGAGTTCATCGGTTGCAGAGACCTAGGAAGCCTGTGACATGTATGAAGTGGGACTCACTACAGGCCAACTTCCCCTTCTGTGACCATTTCCGTCATTCTGCAAAGGACTTCCTTTGTTTTTGTAGGCTTAGATTTTTCAACAAACCTACCTTATATAGGGTTCTTAAATGCCTCCCTTACAACTCATTGACCAGAAATAGGGAAGAAAGAAGGTTATTAGGAGTAGTTCCTTGGGGTAAGCCCATCTTCATTATCCGGATACTAGCAGTACAGTCTAAATGTCAACACCAAACAGCAAAATGAATAAGCACAATTCAACAGATCAAGAAAAGTCAGCCAAAGCCATAAGACTCAGTTGAATTTTTCCCAAGAAGTTTTCTGGAACTTTTCTGTCTATGTAGTGAAGTGTCAAGGCACGAAGACCAGTGCAGCAATGTTGATCCAAAAAGCATTGTCTCACTGTCTTTCTGCTTCTGGGACAGCTCACCCAGGATGATCCTTTCCAGGTCCCACCATTTACCTGCAAAATTCATGATTTCCTTATTTTTCATTGCAGAGTAATACTCCATTGTATAGATGTACAACAATTTCTGCATCCATTCTTCAGTTGAGGGGCATCTGGGCTATTTCCAGCTTCTGGCTATTACAAATAAAGCTGCTACAAACATGGTTGAGCAAATGTCCTTATTGTGTACTTGAGCCTCTTTTGGATATATGCTTAGAAGTGGTATGGCTGGATCTTGAGGAAGCGCTATTCCTAGGTGTCTGAGAAAGCACCAGATTGATTTCCAGAGTGGTTGTACAAGTTTACATTCCCACCAGCAGTGGAGGAGGGTTCTGCTTTCTCCATAACCTCTCCAGCATGTGTTGTCACTTGAGTTTTTCATCTTGGCCATTCTGACTGGTGTAAGGTGAAATCTCAGGGTCGTTTTGATTTCCATTTGCTAATGGCTAATGACGTTGTACATTTCTTTAAGTGTTTCTTTGCCATTTGATATTCCCCTACAGAGAGTTCTCTGTTTAGCTCTGTTTCCCATTTTTTAATGGGATTACTTGGTTTGCTGCTTTTCAGCTTCTTTAGTTCTTTATATATACTGGATATTAGCCCTCTGTCAGATAAAGGGTTGGTGAAGATCCTTTGCCAATCTGTAGGCAGTTGTTTTGATGACAGTGTCCTTTGCTTTACAGATGCTTTTCAATTTCATGAGGTCCCATTTATTGATTGTTGTTCTTAGAGCCTGTGCTGTTGGTGTTCTCTTCAGGAAGTTTTCTCCTGTACCAATGAGTTCTAGGGTATTCCCCACTTTTTTTTTTAGCCAATTTAATGTGTCTGGTTTTATGTTGAGGTCTTTGATCCACTTGGATTTCAGTTTTGTGCAGGGTGATAAGTATGGATCTGTTTGCATTTTTCTACATGTAGACATCTAACTAGACCAGCTCCATTTGTTGAAGATGCTATCTTTTTTCCATTGTATGGTTTTGGCGTCTTAGTAAAAGATCAGGTGTCCATAAGTGTGTGGGTTTATTTCTGGGTCTTCTGTTCAGTTCCATTGATCCACCATTCTGTTTCTATGCCAGTACCTTGCAGTTTTTATTAACTGTTGCTCTATAGTATGGCTTATGATCAGGGATGGAGATACCTCCAGAAGATCTTTTATTGTAGAGGATTGTTTTAACAATTCTGGGTTTCTTGTTATTCCATATAAAGTTGAGATTTTTTCTTTCCAGATCTGTAAAGGATTGTGTTGGTAATTTGATGGGAATTGCATTGAATCTGTAGATTGCTTTTGGTAAGATGGCCATTTTTACTATGTTAATCCTGCCAAGCCATGAACATGGAAGATCTTTCCATCTTCTGATATCTTCTTCTAATTCTTTCTTCAGAGACTTGAAATTTTTTTCATGAAAGTCTTTGACTTGCTTGGCTAGGGTTACACCAAGGTACTTTATGTCATTTGTGGCTATTGTGAACTGTGTTGTTTCCCTAATTTCTTTCTCAGCCCTTTTGTCTTTTGTATACAGGAGGGCTAATGATTTTTTTTGAGTTAATTTTGTATCAGGCCACTTTGCTGAAGGAGTTTATCAGCTGTAGGAGTTCCCTGGTAGAGTTTTTGGGGTCACTCACGTATACTATCATATCATCTGCAAATAGTGCTAATTTGATTTCTCCCTTTCCAATTTGTATCCCCTTGGTATCCTTCAACTGTCTTATTGTTCTAGCAAGGACTTCAAGAACTATGTTGAAGAGATATGGAGAAAGTGGGCAGTCTTGCCTTGTCCTTGATTTCAGTGTGTACCACATTTTTAGAATCATTTGATTACTTGACTTGTTGCTTTTTAACTTTTTGAGTTCTTTCTATATTCTGTATATTAGCCCTCTGTCAATTACAGGGTTGGTGAAGATACTTTGCCAGTCTGTAGGCTTTCATTCTGTTCTCATGAGAGTGTCCTTTGCTTTCCAGAAGCTTTTCAGTTCCATGAGGTCCCATTTATTGATTGTTGATCTTAGAGCCTGTGCTGTTGGTGTTCTGTTCAGGAAGTTTTCTCCTGTGCCAATGAGTTCAACACTCTTCTCCACTTTTTCTTCTAACACATTTAGTGTGTCTGCTTTAATGTTGAGGTCTTTGATCCACTTGGACTTTAGTTTTGTGCAGGGTAAGAAATATGGATCTATTTGACTTTTTCTACGTGTAGATATCCAGTTAGTCAAGTACTATTTGTTGAAGATGTTGTCTTTTTCCATGATATAGTTTTGGCTTCTGTGAAACAAATCAAGTATCTGTAGGTGTGTGGGTTTATTTCTTGGTCTTCTATTCAATTCTATGCCAGTACCATGCAGTACTTTGTGCTATAGCTGGGTACTACAGCTTGAGATCAGGGATGGAGATACCTCTCGTTGATCTGTTGTTGTACAGGAATGTTTTATTAATTCTGTTCTTTTTGCATATGAAATTGAGAATTGTTCTTTCAAGTTCTGTAAAGAATTGTTTTGGTATTTTGATGAGAATTGCATTGAATCTGCAGGATGGCCATTTTCACTATGATAATCTTACCCATCCATGAACATGGGAGATCTGAAATCTTCAATTTCTTCAGAGACTTGAAGTATTTTTTTTTTCCAATAGGTCTTACACTTGATAGATTAGAGTGACAACAAGGTACTTTAGTTATAGTGACTATTGTGAAGGGTGTAGCTTCCCTAATTTCTTTCTCCGCCATTTTGTCTTTCATAAATATGAGGGCTACTGATTATTTTGAGTTAATTTTGTATCCTGCCATTTTGCTGAAAGTGTTTTTCAGCTGAAGAAGTTCTCTGGTTAAATTATTGGGTTCACTCATGTAAACTATAATATCATCTGCAAATATTGATACTTTGACTTCTTCCTTTTCAATTTGTATCCCCTTGCTCTCCTTTAGTTGTCTTATTGCTCTAGCTAGGACCTCAAGTACTATGTTGAAGAGATAAAGAGAAAGTGGGCAGCCTTGCTTTGTCCCTGATTTCAGTGGGATTGATTTAAGTTTCTCTCCATTGAGTTTGATGTTGGCTATAGGCTTGCTGTATATTGCCTTTAATTTGTTTCAGTTTGTGCCTTGTATCCCTGATCTCTCAACGCTTTAAACATGAATGGGTGTTGGATTTTGTCAAGTGCTTTATAGACATCTAAGGAGATGATCATGTGGTTTTTCTCCTTTAGTTTTTTTTATATGGTGGATTACATTAATGGATTTCCATATATTGAACCACCTCTGCATGTCTGGGATGAAGCCTACTCAGTCATAGTGGATGATATCTTTGATGTGTTCTTAGATACAATTTGCAAGTATCTTATTGAGTGTTTTTACATCAATGTTCATAAGAGTGATAGGTCTGAAGTTCTTGTTTTTTGTTGGTTCTTTGTGTGGTTCATGTATCAAGGTGACTGTGGCTTCATAGAATGAGTTTGGTAATGTTCTTTCTGTTTCTATTTTGTATTGGATTGAAGCTGTTTGGAGTTAGCTCTTCTTTGAAGGTCTGGCAGAATTTTTTTTTTTTGATGGGAGACTTTTGATGATTGCTTCTATTTCCTTGGGGATGTAAGACTATTTAATCTATTGACCTGATTTTGAGTTAATTTTGGTAAATAGAATCTATCAAGAAAATTGTCCATTTCATTTGGATTTTCAGATTTTGTGGCATATAGGCATTTGTAGTAAGACCTAATGATTGTTTGGATTTCTTTAGTGTCTGTAGTTATGTCTCCCTTTTCATTTCTGATTTTGCTGCTTTGCATAGTTTCTCTCTGCCTTTTTCTTAGTTTGTCTATATTGTTGATTTTCTCAAAAAACCAGCTCTTGTTTCTCACTGAGTTTTTTTAATTGTTTTCTTTGTTTCTCATTCATTGATTTAGCTCTGAGTTTGATTATTTTCAATTTTCTACACCTCTTTGGTGTTTCTGCTTCTCCCCCACCCCGGGCTTTTAGATGTGCCATTGGGTTGCTTGTATATGATGTCAAACTTTTTTCTAGAGGCACTTAGTGCTTTGAAAATTCCTCTTAGCACTACTTTCATTGTGTTCCATAAGTTTGGGTATGTTGTGCCTTCATTTTCCTTGAATTTGAGTAAGTCTCTAATTTCTTTTTTTCATTTCTTCCCTGACCAAGCTGTCATTAAGTAGACAGTTATTTAGTTTCCATGTGTATGTAGGCTTTTATATGCCTATTTCTGTTGTTGTTGAGGTCTAGTTTTAGTCCATGGTGGTCTGGTAGGATAGGAAGGATTATTTTGATTGTCTTGTATCTCTTGAGGCTTACTTTGTACCTGACTATATGATCAATTTTGGAGAAGGTTCCATGAGGTGCTGAAAAGAAGTTTTACTCTTTTGGGTTTAGATGAAAAGCTCTGTAGACATCTAGTAGGTCCACTTGATTTAGGACCTCAGTGAGTGTAATTATTTCCTATTTAGCTTCTGTCTAGATGATCTGTGCCCTGGTGAGAATGGAGTGTTGAAGTCTCCCACTATTAAGGTGTTGGGATCATTGTGTGATTTAAGCTTTAATAATGTTTCTTTGACAAATGCAGATGTGATGTCCTCCTGGTAGATATTTCCTTTAATGAGAATGAAGTGCTCCTCCTCATCTTTTTTAATTACTTTTGGTTGAATGTCTATTTTAGATATTAGGATAGCTACCCCAGCTTGTGTTCTGGGTCCATTTATGTGAAAATCCTTTTTTCCAGCCCTTTACTCTGAGGTAGTGTTTATCCTTTTTGCAGAGGTATGTTTCTTGGATGTAGCAGAATGCTGGATCATGTTTCCCCAACAATTCCGTTAGTCTGTGTCTTTTCATTAGAGAATTGAATCCATTGATGTCGATAGATAATAGTAACCAATTAATGTTAGTTCCTTTTATTGTGGAAATGGTGATGTTACTATATTACTATGCATGTTTTCTTTTAATTTTTTTGTCATGAAGTTATCTATGTCCTGTGTTTTCTTGGATGTAGATGATTTTGTTGGATTAGAGTTTTCCTTTTAGTATCTTGTGTAGGGCAGGGTTGCTGTGTATATATTGTTGAAGTTTAGTTTTGTCATGGAATTTTTTTTCTCCATCTATGTTGATTGAAACCTTTGCTGGGTATTGTAGTCTAGGTTGGCATCTGTGGTCTCTTAAAGTCTACATGACATCTGCCCAGGCCTTTCTGTCTTTCATATTTTCTGTTGAGAAGTCTGGTGTGATTCTGATAGTTTTACTTTCATTTGTTACTTGGCCTTTTTCCCTTGATGCTTTAATATTTTTCTTTGTTATGTAGATTTAGTGTTTTGACTATTGTGTGATGTGAAAATTTTCTTTTCTGGTCTAGTCTATTTGGTGTTCTGTAAGCCTTTTGTATGTTTATGAACATCTCTTTCTTTAAGTTGGGAAAATTTTCTTCTATGATTTTCTTGAAAATATTTTCCAGACCTTGGAGCCTGGAATCTTCTTTTTCATCTATTCCTACTATTCTTAAATTTTACCTTTTCATGCCATCCTTGATTTCTTGTACGTTTTATGTTTGGAACTTTTCTGATTTTACTTTTTCTTTGAGAGAAATATCAATTTCTGCAGTTGTATATTCAGCATCTGGAAATCTCTTCCATCTCTTGCATTCTATTGGTGGGACTTACCTTTGTGATTCCTGAACTTTTCTCTAAGTTTTCCAGCTCTAGGGATTTTCTCTGTTTGTGTTTTCTTTGTTGATTCTAATTCTGTTTTCATGCCTTGCACCATTTCTTTCATCTGTTTGAATGTAGATTCCTGTCTTTTCATGATGGCCTCTATTTTTTTGTTGTTGTTTTTGTTCATTTCCTCTCTTTATGCCACTATTTGTACTTCTACATATGCCTCTATTTTTTTGGTTGTATTTTCCTGTACTTCCTTGAGAGCTTTGTTTGTTTCCTCTTTATGTGCCTCTACTATCTAGATAAGCCTAGAATTGAGATTGTTTTCCTGTGTTTCCAAAGAATGAGCATATCCATTGATTTTTGCAGTTGCTGGTGAAACCATGATGGCCTGAGTTTTGTTGGATGTGTTCTTATGCCTACCTCTAGCCATCTGCTTATCTGTAACCTTTACTGTTTGTTCTTGGAGTCTATACTTCAGACTGGGTTTGTCTGTCTGTGGTGTCTGGAGTATTCTTCAGAAAGATGAGAGAGGCCTATTGGTTCTATGGGTGGGTGTTTGTGTTTCAGCTGTAGCTAAGAGAGGAAGTTCACACGCACATGTGTGCAAATGTAGGAGTGTTTGTGGAAGTGTGCCTTGAAGGACAGGATGCTAGAGTGTGTAAGTGCCTGGAAGGCTGGAGCTTAAGTGGAGGATGGTGTGCGGCTGCTGGTCCTGTTGGTGGTACAATGTGCATGTTCAGTTGCCCTGAGTGCCTCAGTGGCCTACAGGCTTGTCATACTGTCCTCCAGGCATTCAGATCTGTCTAGTTTGCACCATTTTAGCTCCAGGAATTGTTTGCCTAGACTCCACTGGTAGACTCACAGAATAGGACCTTTAATATGAAAATGCTGTCCCAAGTATCCCTTAGCTGCCCACAGTGGGAGGGGGGTGGTTGTGGGAGAGATCCAGTGTGTGGCTGCTAGAGTAGTGGGGCCCCTGATCTGGGGCTCTGCGTGTACTCACTTGAAGGTGTCCTCACTTGCTCACAGGCCTAATTGGGAAGTAAGGCATTCCCACTGTTCTCTACTCAAATTTGGGCCTGGAGGGGCAAATGATTATGTAGGAGATCTGTCAGCTTAGTGGTGTCTACTTTTTGGCTGCTGGGTAGGGAAACCCATACTTTGGGCATCCACCTCTGTTGTCTCAGTCACTGAGCATGGAGGCTCCTGCTTGGGTTAGATGCTGTGCCATTGCAGCTCCAGACCTGGGAGGCCTGTACTGCCACTGCCCCTGCTGTCTCGGTCACTGAGCATGGAGACTTGTTCTTGGGGCAACCCTTGCTGCCTCTTCTGAGCAGGGAAGCCTGTGTTTGGGGAAGGTAAAGTGCAAGGGTTTGAATAGTCACCACTCTCAGTCTCTAGAGACCTCCACGGGTGACCTGGATCTCAACACTTCCAGCTCACAGGTTGTCCCCTTCCTCAGGAAGCCTCAATGTCGATGCTCTGACTTCACCTACCCCTCGAGTTTCAGATCCTGTACTCCTCAGATAGGGTGTGAGCTGGTCGTTGCCATCTTGGACTGCCTCAATAAAAAGTATTTAAGACAGAGATTATATAAGAATAAATTAATTAATATGTGAATGGACCAGATACTATCAACCAAGACAAAGTTGGTTAGACTTTGTCTAGACTAATGTCTTTAATCTGTTTCCATACAAATGCTCTGATGTTCAGTATTTGATATTTTTTAGGCAGCCTGCTTCTAGGTACCAACTACTTTTACTAGTTTTTCAGGCCAATGGTGCTATCAAAGTTGTTATCTTCCTCGTTCTTAGGCAGTATTGACAGGAAAGAAAGCTATAAGTAGTGATGGCATCTGGAAGCAAAGTGGAGAGTGAAAATAGCTCTTTTCATCCTTGAGATCAGTCCATGAGTCACCAGGAATCCTCATTGGTATTAAAACAACAAAACGATTCGGATCAGCAAAACCTATACTTTGTCTAGTAGTATAATATACTATTTTTTTTTTTACGTAAATACTTCCATTTTCAGAATGTGGATTCCATTTATATATGTTAGAGTTTTTAATTAATTATAAAATTAAACATTAGCACAATTGTGGGATTGAAACCTATGTATCATAAAGTACAGTGCACATTGATATCAGGGTGAGGCAAGTTACAACAGGAGATTCAGCTTGCAAGACTATAGAAGACAGCCACCGCTGTAGTGATTATGCATGTGTCTGCCAATACTTAATCCCAGATACATATCTAAAGGAAGTTAATGAAAATCAGAACAAATCAAAACAAATCAGAACAAATCAGAAGCAATTTTAAATGGAAAGAAATTAATCCATGATAACCTGGTAGATAGACACTTATTTCTAAAACTTTTACTGTGGCAATTATTCTGGGGAAAAGGAAAAATCACGTGCTTTCCCTACTGTCTATAATTAAAGCATCTGATCAGTGCTGTTAGCAGATTTAAACAAAAGGATGTTAAATTATTCCTCAGACAAAAAGTTCATGTTGGATGACAGAATACTATTTTTTTTCTTTTTGCCTGAGAAAAATGGTGTTTCTTAGAAATGAGCAGTCATGAATTACCTCATGGAGTTATCATCCTAATAATTTCTGTCTTTGGAACAAGTCATTCTGGGTGGCTTTTAAATAGAATCAGTCATGATGGAAGCTAATAAGCTGCTTTAGTTATTTTCTATTGCTGTGAAGAGACACCATGACCAAGGCAGCTTATGAATAAAAAGATTTATTTGGCATCATTGCTTCACAAGATTATTGTCCATGATCATCCTGGCATGCAGCATGTCAACAGGCAATCAGGCATAGTGATGAAGCAGGAGCTAAGAGTTTCCATCCTGATTCTCAAGTTGGGGGTGGAAGAGGAGAGAGAAACCTGGGAATGGTATGGACTTTTAGACCTGTAAGCGTGCCATGAATGACATAGCTCCTCTGAAAAAAAAAAAAAAAAAAAACAAAAACACAACTCCTCCAACATGGTCACACCTTGTAATCCTTCTCAAAGAGTTTCACCAAAATGGGACTAAATATTCAGATTTATGAGCCTATAGGCAGCATTCATGTTTAAACCACCACATTCCACTCACTGACCCTCATATGCTTGTGGTTACATTTTGAAAAATGCATTTAGTATAACTTTAAAAGTCCCCATAGTCTGTCACTAAAAAACTCAAAAGTCCAAAGACTTTTCTAAGACTCAAAAACATTTGTAATCCCTCTAATGTAAAAATCAAAACAAGCAAATCACATACTTCCAACATACAATGGTAAGGCAGAACATGCCTTACAATTCCAAAAAAGGAAAAAGTGTGCATTCTGAAGAAATATCAACCAGGAAAACTCCAAATTCTGTAGCTCTACATTCAATTTCAAAAAGCTAAGATGCTCTGCTGAGTACAACACACTTCTCTCTCTTGTACATGGCTTTCCCTGGCAGACATCTCAGAGCTCTAGCACCTCCGTCATCTGGGGGTCTCCAATCCAATCCCTGCTTCACTTTTATAGCTTCATGTAATGGCCTCTCTAAGCCTCCATGCAGGGACTCCCCCGCCATACTCCTGGCCTCAGCAGCTTTCCTTAATGGATGAGTTCCTAACCTCTTTATTTCTGCATCCTTCTAGACACAAACAGCAGATCCATGAGGCTGAATCTGACAAGTTCTGCTGCCTACTTGGGATGGCACTTGTCCATCTCAAATCCATCTGAATTACATATGCATAAGCTTTCATTTGTCAATGTTCTTTTGTAACAGATAGTTCTGTCGCAGGATCATCTGAGTAAAATCTTGTTTTGAGACCATTACTCCCTTTGTTTCATTTCTTTTAGAGATGAGAGAGATTGACTTCTTTCTCAACATGCTAAAATGTAGGAAGTGTGATTTTTCTGCTGTATTTTGCTGGGATAGGGCAAATACTGCCAAACAGTTTTTAGTCTGGCTGTCTTTTTTCATGTTTTCAATTAGAGTCAGACTTTTCATGTAACATTTATTTATTTTGTTTTTAAGTATCTATTTGAACATGAAGTTATAGAATCCTGTTGAGACAGAGGGGAAACAAGAGTGCCATTACTGCTTTTCTGTGCAGCTTTTATCCCAGACAGCTCAGAGTTCAAAACAGGGAAAGAGAAATAATGATTAAATATGCAATTATTTCTCATCACTTTCACTAGATGTGTTTAGGATACTTAAAGTTATTGCCAAATGGAAGCTGTTTGCATAGTGTCTCCTCTTCCAGGGAAATACCTGACGCCAACTTAACTTGCACAGTGAAATAATACTATTTTACTACTGATCGGGTCTGACCATTTGCTGCTTTCCACATGGTTACTATCTTCTTCTTTTGTTAAATTCCCAGTTTTCTTGCTAACTCTAGAGGCTCTCCTTTACTGTCTCCTTTGCTGGTTCTATACCTCCAGTCACACCATTGAGTTTTCATAGCTCATCTATGTTTCTTTATCTTAATGCATAGATATTTACATAGTCACCTAAAGTGGGCTCAAAAGGACATCTTTACATTCTGATACTTTTTTCAAACGTCTACTCTGAAACCTCCATTAATTACAGACCTTTTCCTTAAGCTCATTCCATATAAAGTAAACCACTGGGGGACTCTCAAGGTACAACCCTTCCACAAATTTGGCTGTCTTCCAACAGTTCTAGCAACAATAATATAATCATGTTCCAAGTTTTTCAAATCCCAAGTCTAGACACCGTTCCCTCTCTCACTCCATGTTATACTGGAAGTTCTACAATCTTGTCTTTAAATAATCACTAATTCTAGCATTTGTCACATTTTCACTGCCATCAGCAGAATCAAAGACCTTATTAAGTTACTAGTTAGCACAACCATGCATTTTCTTACTTCTACTTCATACACTTTCTTTGCAAAGCAAATGGAGATGGTCTTTTTGAATTCATAAGTACACAGAAGTGTCTTTTATCTTCATTTTCACCAAAGAATTTGTATGAAGAGCATGCCTATAGAAGACACAGTGTTCAGAGGCTATAATTTAAGTGTATTATACCTATAACATTATATTCACTAATTGTCTTTCTCCAGTTATCTTTTTCATAAGTATAAGCAAGCCTTCATAAATATAAGCAAACCTTCACTAGTATGACTTTGGAGAAAATATTTTAGTTTTAAAACATTATATTACTTAGTTTGGAAGGCAGAGTGAGTTACAAAGTAACAGTCTTTACATGGAGGAGAATCTAAGTTAGATTTTTCCTAGTAAATGCACCTTTCCAATTTTGTGCATTTGACACAAACTAGAGTCAGCTGGGAAGAAGGAACCTCAATTGAGGAGCTTCCTTCATCAGATTGACCTGTTGACAGGTCCATGTACCATATTCTTAATTGATGATGAATGCACTGGTGATCTTTGAAAGCAGGCTTAGCAAAGCAGCAAGCAGCTTTCCTTCCTGATTCCTGCCTTTTTTTTTTTTTTTT
>NW_026585626.1:13098755-13317455 GCF_907164565.1 Psammomys obesus | reverse complement strand
CTCTCTCTCTCTCTCTTACTTCAAGGACATTTATTGAAAAGTCCATTTTATTCCAGTCCATAAAAGTACAATTTCATCACCTCCCCCTGAGGTGGGAGCAGCCTTGCCAGGCCACAGAGGAGGACAATGCAACCAGTCCCGAGAGACCTGATAAGCTAGGGTCAGATGGAAGGGGAGGAGGACCTTCCCTATCAGTGGACTTAGAGAGAGGTATGGGAGGAGATGAGGAAGGGAGGGTAAGATTGGGAGGGACTGAGGGAGGGGGCTACAGCTGGGATACAAAGTGAATAAATTATAATTAATATAAAAAATAAAAATTTAATTATAAAAGTACAATTTAACAAACTTACAAGGTGACTGAATCATATTAATTTGCCTTGTAAGGCTGATTGTTGCTTCCCCCTTCATTCCACACAGCTGACTATCAACAGACATTTTTCTACCCAGTGATGTTAGAAATCATCAGTATATAGAAACCCTGGTTACTAGAATAACGAGTAGACTTCCTCTACTCAATCATTTACTTTTAAATAACAAAGCTAGAAAGTATTATTTCTAAGTTTTTTGATGTTGTCGGATAACGTTTTAAATATTTCATTAACTTGCATACCTGCAGAGAACGTATCTTTATTATACTTACCCATTGTTCTCTTTGAACAACTACTCCTACAACTACTACTCCCCAACACACATCCCTCATCTCCTTTCTATCGTTTAACTTATATCTCTTAACTTAACCCACCAACTTCAATTAATGCAGCACACGTGACAATGAATGGGGGAACATTTTGTCCCATTCTATTTTATTTCTCTAATTACTACCCAAACCTTAAAAAATATACAATTTTGCAAAACAAACCTGTTCCAGTTTTCAACATGAACAGTAAAAGCTTAAGGCACCTGCTTGGCATGAAAGAATGAAGTGATCCTACCTTCAGTGTTTTGATTGTCATTGCTAGTAATACTTCTGCTGCTCATCATGCCCCTTACCCCACACTCTCATTTATCCTGATGTTACTAAAGTTAGTATTCTTTTTCATCCTTAAATTCTCCTTTTTTCTTTTATTGAAAGTAAATTCTTTTCTTGTACAATATATCCTAATTATAGTTTTACCTCCCTTTACTCCCCCCCCCATACTCTCCATCTTCCTTCCCATCTTCCTTTCTGTCTCTCATTAGAGAAGAAAAGGCTTCTAAGAGATAAGAGCTAAACATGACAAAATAAAATTTAATGAGAAGAAGCAAAATTTATCACATCAAAGTTGGATACAGTGAGAGACCAAAAGATAAAAAATTAGCAGCTATTATTAATTAAGGCCTGAACTAGGTGGGTGGAGAAGTCCAGTAATGCCCTGAGGGGAAGGACTGCCTTACTGCATTCTTTCCCCACCCACTAGAGATAACAGTTGCTAGGAAACTGACCCATCCCCCTAGGGGGGGACACAAGGTCATTACGGTCTGGGAACCTTCCTCTAGCCAATCAATTCAAAATGTAGCATTTTGACCAATAGATGCTTGCCAGACAGGAATTGCCTCTGCCTTGGGCATGCTGGGAGGGACCAGAATCTATATATCATCCAACTAACCTGGGCACGCACGCTCGCCTCCCATGGCTTTGGCGGTGTGTGTGTGTGTGGGGGGGGTCCAAGCTGCAGCTTGTAATTTACAATAAAAAGAACCTCATGTATTTACAGCGGACTCTGTTTATTCCTGGTCTTTTGGAGTTCGTGAACTGGGCAGAACAACAGCAAGCCAACAGAAGAAAAAGTGTTCCAAGAGCAGGCACAAGAATCAGAGACCCACTTATTCTCACAGTCAGGAGTCTCATAAACATATTATGCTAAAAAGCTACAACATATATACAAAGGATCTGGTACAGACCCATGTAGGCTCTCTGCTTGCTGCTTCAGTCTCTGTGAGCTCATATATTCCTTGCTTATTTGGCTCAGAGAACCTCATTCTCGGTGCCATCTATCTGCTCTGGTTTTTATAATCTTCCACATTCTCTTCTCTTCCACAGGATTCCTTGAACTCCGAGGGGAGGAATTTGATGAACTCTCTCGCCACATAACGTCTGGCTACAAATCTCTTCATCTGGTCCCATCTGCTTCCAGAGAAAGCCTCTTTGATGATGATTGGATAAGGCACTGATCTATGAGTATAGCAGAATGTCATTAGGAATCTCTCTCTCTCTCTCTCTCTCTCTCTCTCTCTCTCTCTCTCCTTAGGTCAGTAGTTTTGGTTTTAGCCTAGATCTCTAAACTAACTAGTCTGGTGCTTTACCTGAGCAGTGTTGAATGTGGTTTCCTTCTTGTGGAGTGAACCTTGATCAAATCAGGGATTGACTGGATATTCCCACAAGTTTTGTGCCACAGGACTGGTGAAGGATAAAGGAGCAGTTGCCTGTCCTTCCTTACCAGCCCAGAAGAAGATTCTCTGAGATTATTATATTAAAAAACAAGCTGCTGTGGAGAAGGTCATGCAGCAACCAATGCCAAAGGGCAACACAAAGAAGTGGATCATGAGTTGTCTTGCTGCTGATTGATACAGACTGGAATGTGACATTTTGCATAATAAAGAGCTGAGGCAGGAAGTAGGGGTGGAACTTCTGGGCCTGCAGGGATGCAGGCAGGTTCAGACAGACACAGAGGACACTGAAAGGAGACAGAACAGACAGAATGGAACAGGCAGACAATGAGAACCTTGTGGAGAGATGGAGAAGTCAGGTTAACTTACTAGCTAGCTGAGAGATTACCCCAGCAAAAGGCCAAAAGCCTAAAGTATATAGCTGTCTTTGTGTCTTTATTAATAAACCTCAAGTGGGATCCACAAAAACCCCACCATAGCTTTCCTCTCTATATTAAAGATAAAAATATCTAATTAGCATTGTTACATTGATCAAATGAAAAGAGAGTCCAAACTTATCTGGGAAATGTTCTTAAATGGATGCTGATAAATTTAGAAAATAATATGTTTCAGCTTACATGAATAATGATTTCTTGTTCTGGCATATCCATTTTGGTTTTAACTGAGCTGCTCTTTGTTTGTTTGTTTGCTTGTTTGTTTTTGAGGCATTTCATGGACTCATAATTCAATGATTGTGTGTTTGTTATAGGACTGTTTAAGAAAACAGTGTATGTTTAAGAAAATAGTCTAGGGTTGCACCAACAACAAATATTTATGGTAGCCATGTTAAAAAAGAGTAAAAATAATTGAAATATGCTTTCATAAACCATATGCCTGAAATATTTTAAGAGGCACCAGCTTTGCATGTTTTATGTTTTTGTCAGATCTTAGTTAGAACTATCTACCTTTGAAATACCCAAAGGTGAGTGGTTGTTGTGATGGCCAGTTTACATGGAGAATATGCCAGGAAATTCTCTTACTTTGCAGCAAGTGTATGCCATCTCTGTCATTTATGCAGAATATGGCAAAAATATGTTTAAAACATTTTGGATGAAATTACCAAGTATTTATCCTATCAGGATGTGCAACAAGGTACCTAGAAAGAATCATATTAGAGCATCATTGCATCTGGTTATTGCTTTTGAGATAGAAGGAAGAGAAGATACATTTTTGTTACTTTTCTTTATTTTTGCAAATTATATATTGGCTTTATCAATCTTCTGCATCATTCTGCCTAAACAATTATCACTCCTTTTCTAAAGTGCTATAATTACTGTGAAATAGTTTATTAAATTTTAATGTGCTTTAAGATGTAAAATGCAGCCTAGAGTATAATTGTTATATAATGGTACTTTTTCTGGTCATACACTTTTATTTATAAATATCAGCTAATAAATGTTTGTGCACATTGCTATAATCACTGTTGATGGCAACTAATACTTATCAAATGGTAATGTAGTTCTTGCAAATCCTATTTTTTTAAAAAAATCCTGAGCCTTCAGAGGCATGTCATAGTAAACAATGCAGATAGTGAATTGGTTTGACTAAGAATACACCTATAGACTCATATATTTTTTGTACCCAATTCAAGAGACTCCCAAAAGACCACTAGGAGTCAAGTCCTTTGCAAATCACACAAGGATCTTTATTCAGGCTTAAGGTGACAATCTTCACTGATGTAGCAGGTTAGAAAGTGAGACCCTGAGTCTCAGGAGACAGAGTTTTTAAAGGAAAAAACGGCAAGTAGGGAATTCCAAGCCTTGGAGTTACAGGGAAGGGTAAGTTTTAGATAGGGGGGTTCAGCAATTGAGATGACCTTTAGGCTAATTGTTCCCAGCCACCTGGCCAAAGCGATAGATATCTAATATATCTGTATGATAACCTGCTGGGTGGAGTGGAGGACCCACTAACACATTCTGGGGTATTTATGACACTCTGTGGGTGGAGGCCTGATCATAGTTATTTATTTACACGTTCTGTTGTATCCTCGACAACCAGCAGGGTGGAGGGCCATTTGGCCCTTCTCGGAACCCAAATGTGGGGTCAAGTCACTCCAAGGTCAGTCAACTTAAGAAACAAAATGGAGCCACCCTTGCCACCCTCAGTTCCTTCAATATTTGAATGACTTAGTCATGAGGGAGTAGCACTATTTGAGAAGCTTTAGAAAGATAGTATGTATGGCCTTGTTGCAGTAGGTATTACACAGTTGGAGAAAGTGTGTCACTGGGGGTAGGCTAGGAGTTTTCAAAAGCTCAAAATGGGCTTATAGTCATCCCCACTTGCTCACCCACCACCTTCAGAGCAGGATGTAACAGTCTCAGCTACTGCTCCAGTGCCTGCCTGCATTTTACTACACACCCTGCCATGATAATAATGGACTAAACCTCTGAAATTATAAGCAAGTCCCATTTAATGGCTCTCTTTTATAAGAGTTGCCTTGGACATGGTATCTCTTCACAGCAATAAAACAGTGACTAAGACAGATGGTCAATTAATGGAACTTTTTCCAAGCCTTGATAACTGATGTAAGTAGTGGAAATGACCTACTTCTGTTTACAGGTGAATTGCAGGGAGTCTTATAGAAAAATGGCAAAGAATAGAAGAACCCAGAATGGGCAGGATCTCCACAAGACTAAGAGAGCCAACTAACCAGGTGGGGGTGGGGGGGTTGAGGAACACCAATCAAGGGCCATGCATGGACTTGACCTCGGCCCCTTATACATACTTAGACAATGGGTAGTTTGGCCAACATGTGAGTCTCCTAAAAAAGGGGAGAAGAGGCTGTCTATGACATGGACTCTGTTTCCTGCTTTTGAATCACTTTTCCCTGGTGGGACTGCCTGGCCAGGCCACAGGGGAAGGAGATGTCCTGTGTCCTGAGATGACTTGATGTGCATATCTGAGTTGGTAGTGGAGAAACTCCCCTTACCTGAAGAATAAGGAAGAGGGGATTGGGAAAAGTGAGAGGGAGGATGGGAACGGGGAATGGGAGGAGAGAAGGGAGGGCCTATGATCCGAGTGGAAGGTGAATAAGTAAGAAAGTAAGTAAGTAAGTAAGTAAATAAATAAATATAAGCAACCAAAGAAAAGGTTGACATGTCACCAGGCAATCAAGTTAGAAAAATTAAAAAAAAAACAAAAAACAAAAAACAGGGCTCAGAAGATGACTCAGTGAAGTGCTTTCCATGCAAGCATGAGAATAAATTCCTCACACTAGTATTAAAAAACAAAACAAAACAAAACAAAAAACAACTATGTACAGAAGTATGTAAAAACCCCATCACTGGAGAGGCAGAGACAGAGAATCCCTGGGCCTTGCTGAAGCACTAGTCAAGCTGAATCTTTAAGTTACAGGTTTAGTGGGAGAACTTGTCTCAAAAATATGCCTTGTCCAGCCTGGTTATGAGAGCTTTAGCCTTGTCTTGTCATGTTTTGTCCTGTTTGGCTCTCTTCTCTTGGAGGCCCGTTTTTTTTTTTTTTGTTGTTGTTTTTTTTTTTTTTTCTGAAGAAGAAATGGAGGGGTAGTGGATCTAGGGGAGAAGTGAAGGGAAAGCTAGGAGAAGTGGAGGGAAGGCAAGCTGTGGTTGGGGGTATTATACGAAAAATATAAAATAAAATAAATGTACGTAAACAAGAAAGTTGTATTTATATAATTAGGGCAAACATATGTATAAGTATATATACTCAAAGAAAAATAAGCCATGATACTTGGGATGGCTCTAAGGAAAGAAAGGGAAGAAGAAAAATAATGTAATAATTATACTATAATTTAAAAAAGAAAACACAGGTTTTTGTGTATTCTCTTGGTTTGTTTGTTTCTGTTTTTTGTTTTGTTTTTTTGAGAAAAGGTTTCTTCTTCTTCTCTGTGTAGCCCTGATTGTCCTGGACTTGCTTGTAGAACAGACTGGTCTCATATTTACAGAGACCATCCTGCCTCTACGTGGGATTAAAGGTGTGTGCTACTCCCAGCTTTCTCTGCATTCTTTAAGAAATGAATAAAGAATTGGTGGTCAAGATCCTACTTTAGCAGAGATAAAAGAAACAAAAACACGTGAAGAGTGTGAGGGAAGGTGAATGCTGCAGACATGAACACTAGAGAAAGGGAACAGCAGTAGTGACTCAAGCCTCAGCCAGGAAAAAATCTTCAAAGCATTCTGCTTCAGTGGGAGCAGTCATCATCAGATGGTTCCTGACTTTCTTTCCTTCACTTAGGAGAGTTCAACCTCGCAATGCTGAGACAACCGTAAGTAATGATCACAATGCTTGCTACTGAGTGCTATGTAGGCACTCCGTGTTCTGTATCATTCAACACATGATACATTCATGATCTGTAGGTGTTCAGTACAAGTGGAACTTTAAAAAGTCTTAGCAGTTTGTTCTTGCAGTTGGTTGAATTCACTCTTCAGAACCCACATTTTCGGAAAGGAATGCCTATTTGTTAAATTTGCAATGTTGAAAACAACCTTGAGGAAAGCCTGCTGGTTGGAAAAAGATATTCCCTGAAAGTATCCACATGCTGGTCTTTGGAATACACGACAGAGCCTGACTTGAAGAGAAAATAATCTAAGATGTGATTACTCTAAAACTCTGGAATAAGTAGTTGATCCTATGTTTGTGGTTTTATATAATTTCATTTATTATTTATTTAACGTGTGTGTCTGCAAGCGAAAAAGACAGAGAGAGATTTTAGAAATCAAAGAATAGCCTCAGATGTTTTTCAAACTCCCTTTTTTTTTTTTTTTTTTTTTTCCTTTCACTTATTGAATCTCTACAGTCTGTGCTCTTTGCCTAGCAAGCTGAAAGGATCTACCTGTCTCCACCTCTCAAATTTTATTATTTATTTTTCCTGTTGCTATATTAAAATAATCTAACAATTTTGAGGTTTGTCAAAAGGCTAAATAAAGTTTAGCTTCGCTAAACCAGTATAGTCCTTAAGTACATTCTAATTATCTGTAGGTGTATAAGTTATGCCTAGACAGCATCCTCAGCAAGATTCTGTTCTATTCACAACAGACAAAAACCATTACAAAAACCACAACCAATCACAATGCAGATTTGTGGAGCCCAGTCCCCACAGGTATATTTACAAAGTGACTCCCACACTTAAGGCTCAGGGATCATTGTGGAAGAGAGGGAAGATCAGGGAGCTTGTTCTGATATTACGTCTTCTACTAATGTCAGAAGCTACACCCACAATGTCTCAATATGATCGTTTACATATGAGTTGAAGGAGGACAACAACGATAGATGCAATAAAGTGAACAGGAAAAGTCAACGAGGCCTCAGCCCTAGAGAATGAAGCTTAGCCAGCTAAAAGTGCCTGAGAGAGGAGAAGTCCACACCAGGGAAGAGTACATCAATCTGTTATCCAATATCAAACTATCAGTCCTGAAATCACTCATACAACTAATGCTACACAGACTAAGGGAGCAGAACCAAAAAATCTGGGCACAGGGGTCTTTTCTGAGACTGATACTCCAACCAAGGACCATTCATGTAGAATGTAGAACCCCTGCACAGATGTAGCCCATGGCAGTTCAGTGTCCAAGTAATGGGAACAGGGACTGTCCCTGACATGAACTGATGGGTCTGCTCTTTGATCACCTCCCCCTAAGAGGGAAGCAGCCTTCCACAGAGGAAGTCAATGCAGCCAAGACCTGATAGGCTAAGGTCAGATGGAAGGAGAGGAAGTCCTTCCCTATCAGTGGATGGTGGGAAGGGGCAGGGGTGAAGAAAGGAGAAGGGTGGGTGAGCTTGGAAGCAGAGGAGGGAGCTACAGGGGGGATGCAAAGAGAATAAACTGTAATTAATAAAAATTTAAATTAAAATAAAAAACCTTGCAATTCCATAAAAAAAAGAAAGTACCCTTACATCGAACTATCTATTCTTTCTTGTTTCAGAAATGTGAAGAAGTAGAGACAGCTACTATATTTGAAACAGAGAAGAAAAATGTTAAAGTTTAATTTGTAAAAAATAAATTCTGTAACATTATCAGGGTGTGTTAGGACTTGGTGGAAAAAGACATGAAAACTTGAATTCTTCTATTCAGAAACTATACTTCCTCCACAGGCTTGCACAAAGCACCCTTAATCCTTCACTTGCTTTGGTTGTTTATCTGTTTCTTTTTATTCCATGATTAAATTATGTTTGAGGAATGTAAGCATTTCATTTGGAATAATAACATCTTTCTTCCTCATCAGAATTAAAACCTTTTCTGTCTCAAAATTAAGCTTCACAGAGCCCTCTCTGAATCCATACCAATTTTTTCAGGCTTTAAGACAAGACTGTCCTCTTATGGAGGTTATAGATTCTTGGGATTACTCATCAATTTCCATTACAAACAGAGTGGATGTCATGGGGCAGATTTTCTGCTTTCCAGCATGTTCTATGGGGTTAAACACTAAGTCTGCATCACCCACTTAGTAATGACATTAGTCTGGAAAAGACTGAAGACATTGACATCATCAGTCATATCTTCTATATCACATTTAATTTCAGGCCACCAATCACTTGGTACCTTTTACTTATGACAACCGTCTGGGAGGATCTTATTCTACAGGCCTTTATTCTCCAGGCATTCACCATTGTAGACTTGGATGGCATCCTATAATTATAAACATTCAATACATTTTATTTTGACTATTCTGGCTTTTTTGAACTTTCGTTTTTGCAAGCATTTCTCCTCTTCCTACTCAATTTATGTTGTAAGCTCAACTTCGGCTGCAAATAATACCAAAACTCATTTACTAGCCTACCCATTTCCCTTTTAATTTGCAGCAGGAAAATGGAGTATAGTTTTATACCTTTCATGAAATAAGACAGCTCATCACTGAAAAATTTACTGCTAAAACCTGCTCATTCTTTGTTTCTGGTCATGTTAAGATGCTTAGAAATAGAAGATTTTTTAAAGGTTCTGTAAAATTAGATTTATCACATCTAAATATATTTGTTTAACCGTTAAAACCAGGAAAGCAGAGACCTCAATAATAAACATTTAGGAGTTAGTTTTGTATTCAGAGCACAGACTCTGATATTTTCATTTCCTGTGAACTGTGTTTAGAGTTAGCAGTAAACAGGTTGCCATTTTGAGTCAAACTAAACCCTGGAATCATGAAAGTGATGAATTTGGGAACTGAGATAGACAGCTTCTCTAAACGTATGCTGAAAATTCTGACAAACAAGTTGATTGGTTTGCTCTGAGAAGAACAGTTTGGAGAAGAGCTGAGTGTCAGTTCAGCTAGGAGACATTCATTGCTTACTATCTTCTAGAAATTGAAAGCATAAACAACCAAAACCCATTGTTGTTCTAATTTGTAGCTCAAAAGTAAAGGTATACATACATGCTTTCATACATACAGAGCATAGTAAATGTAAAGAAGCACACACAGCGCTATAATTGTCTAAAAGCAAGTGATCTATTTAAATGATACTGTAGAGATGAAAGAAAAGCAAAGCATGTGTAACAATTTTTGAGCCTTAGATATTATTATAGACATGTAGTCAGAGAAATATTAACAAATTGGATTCTTAATATCTGGCATATTCTTTGTGACCTAATTTGGATTTCACGGTATAATTCACTCTACTTTGTCAGACCATATTTCATCAGCCTCTGAAACTTATGTTTTAAGCTTCTCTGTCTGGACAGGGCATCAAGCTCTATTTTCTAAATGTCTACCTGGTTTTTATGGCAAAGTCTGAGGACATGATGAAGAGTCACTGAATAGGCTTTAGTATAGATAATTGCTTAGTGTTACAACTTCACCAAAGACACAGAAAATAAGACTTTCTGTGAAGTACTGAGCCCAAATCAGTACTTTGCCTTCTGACACATTCTTCTTGCCTTCCTCTCGGTCCTCAGAAACCACCCATTGCAAGGCTGCTGTGGGCTACACATCTGAACTCACTTTTCTTGGTCTTAGTACATTTATACTCCACATTTGCACATTTATACCTCTACCTAGAAAGCCCAGAGGGAAGAATATGGCCCCACTATGTTATCCATATTCTAGCTTCCAATCAATGGGAAGTAAGGAACAAAGAAAGTGAGGCTGAGACAGGATCCGTAGATACCGCTGTTCTGATGATTTCTTTGATGAAGGCCATTGGTCCACAGGAGCCTCCTTACAACTGTTCGTACACTTCTTGTAACTTCTTCTTGCTCCGAGAACCCTGATACCAAAGATGGCCTGATTTCCACGAGTAATGCATTTAACCCACTGTTCTGTCTCTGAGGATACACAGAGATTCTTCTTACACCATTGTACATACATGCAAACAGAGAGTAGAAACACATGGTTTTCTTACTTGCTTCTAAGTGTTTAGTTGCTTTATTAATTTAAAAGTAGGCCTTTGGAAATCCTATTCCAGTGTCAAAGCAACTGAACTATCTGCTAAACAAACAGTGAGGGACTATTGAATAACAAGAAAGCTATAAATATTGGCTAGTCCATCCCTCATGACAGGGTACTGGAGAATTCTGAAAAGTCCACCTAGTCTTTTCATTTTGGCCATTTGCTTGAAAGAGAATGGACAGCAGAGAGATGGGATTTAGTCTAAGGACCTTTAAAATACTGAATTAAATCAAGCATCCCTATATTATCAGCATTCTACAGAGGGACAGAACCTAAAAAAATACAACTTACAAAGGAGATTGATAAAAGTGGGTTTTACAATATGGTCTTGATTGTCTAACAATGTTTGTCTGCATGCTAAAGGGCTGAGAACCAAATATATGTTCAGTCCACAAGGCCAGAGGCCTCAATAGTTCCAACTTGGTCCTGAAGGGCTGGAGGACTTCCGGAGAACAGCTACTCTTCATTCTGAAGGTTGAAAACTCTGGTTCAGATATTAATGAAGAATTGTGTCAGCAGCAGGAGCAGCAGTAGCAACAGCAGCAGCAGCAATGCATGCACTCACTCTCCAGCAACAAGCAAAGAGGGGAAGGCAAGGGAAGAATGCCTTTTCTTTCAGACCTCCTTATATCTAGGCCACCTGTGAGAAAGTGTTGTCTCTTAAGCCTATCTAGAAACTACACTCCAAGTCCTGGCCTGAGGTGGGCTCTCTACTGATGCCAGATCCAAATAGGTTGATCCAATTAGGTTAGCCATTGTATGCACCATTAAAAAAGATCAGCTTTTATTTCATCTACCACAGAGCTGTGATTGTCATCAGTGAGCTTCAGTTAAGAAGTCTATTCCAGTTAAGAAGCTTCAGTTAAGAAGTCTAAATCCAGAGATTTTCATCCCCTGAAGGAATCCTGAAAAAAGCCTCAGTATAACTTCTTGACTAGGTGTTCATAATGATTCGCCTTGAGAGAAATGATAGCAGGCTCTGTCAATTCACTGAGCGTAATACCACAGCTTCTGACATGATTTCAAACATCAAATTGTCAGGTTTGACACGGTTGCGGAAGCAGCTGCTGACACAGTTCTGGAGCACTGTCGCCCTGGAGAAAACATCTCGGGATTAACAGTCCACAAATGGCGTTGCTTTTTCCTTTATGTCTGCCTGCTTTGTTTCTTACTGTGACACCACTTTTTCCTCTAATGCAACCCTAGTTAATGCAACTTGTAAGATTTTTAGGGAGATTGAGAAATAAGGAAATGGCTCAGAAATAACCACTATGGAGGAAGCATTCCTTTTGGCAGTAAAAGCAGTGAACCCTGAATTATCTGAATAAGATGAATCCATAGAGGCCTTTTGTGCTATTTGTTCCCTGAAAAACTTTAGTTAGCTCATGGATATTAAATGATGCCGGGAACTGTTTGAGTTTCCACACTCAGTCTGCAGATTTCTGCAGTCAGAAAGGAATTAGACCCTAGAGAAACTATTAGATCCATACGAACTTCCTTTTCTAGAAAGACTTGGTCACATGCACATGAGTCTTTGGGATAGGGTAAGGAAATTGCATGAGTGCTGTATAATTTATGAGGAAGCAGATAGAGACCCTCTGAATGATCACTCCTATTACAAAAGATATTTAGAAAGAGCTCAGAAAGAACTTGCTCAACTACAAAAAGCAGGTGAGAATTAAGAATAGTATAGTTTGTTCAGCACCTCTTTGTTCTCAAGCCACTTATTGTAACGGCAAGATTTTGCCCTGATGAGCTATGATATAGAGGTTTGTCTGAGAAAAGTACTGAGTTAATGATTAAGTATGCTTGCCTGCTTGCAATGTAATCACTGTACTGTGTACGGAAAGTACAGCTTGTTATATTCTATTCTGTTTGTTTTTGGGTACAATCACTGTATATTTATGTAGAGTACAGCTTGCTATATTTTGTTCTGTGAGTTTTTGGGTACAATTACTGTACTGTGTATGTAGAGTACAGCTTGTTATATTCTGTCCTGCGAGTTCTTGGGTATAATCACTGTATATTTATGTAGAGTACAGCTTGCTATATTCTGTTTATTCTCATCTTTGGGTCTTTGGGGAAAAGCCAATATTCTGGGGAAGACAAAAAAGGTTTCTGATCATGTAGAAAGATATATAAGGAAAGTATTTAACAGTGAAAGACTGGGATTGACTCTCTGCTCTAAGAAGAAGGAGAAAAAACAGACAACAGATAAACAGCCTCCTGAGAACAGTTTCTTGAAATGAGTCATCGTCAGCTTGCACCTGCCCTGTGAGAGAAATGATTTTCTTTAGTGCCAAATCCATTCCTCCCGGTCTCAAGACCCACAACTGGCTGAGGCTGTTCCTCAGTACCAAATTAATTTTAACTCCAAATATTCTTATTATCCATAGAAATTAAGGAAAATGAGTCTGTGTTGGTTCATTATAGGAATGATTGTATTACCTATTTATGCTCTAATAATAACACTTTAAGGTTTTGTTTGTGCGTAGACTGTTGACTTCTGAGAAGATCTGATGTCACATACCGGGATACAAACAATATATGACATAATGAGCATGAAAACTGCTTCAACTCAATTTGGCTATCTGAGGAAGTAGCCTATAGGAGTCTTCTATACCAAAGGTTTCAGGGTGTGATTCGTAGAGAGGTCAGTAGCCATATATAACAGCATGTCTCACTGCCCTCACTGATACCCAGCTAAGAATTTATTTTGTTAAGTTAATATAAAATCCTAGTTTTGTTAATAAAAAGATACAATTAAGTGAAGGGCTTATTCAAATAAAGGAGATCTCTATGGATATATGATTAATCATGTCTTTCTATGAATTGGCAGAAATGTGAGGTTCCATTAGTGAAAACGAGATGATCTGTTGTACATAGTGTGAGTGTGTGCCTACTCACATGGTTGTAGCATGTTTGAATATGCAAGGATTGTATCAATATGTTCTTGCTTCTTGAGGTTGAAGTCAGAATAACTCAACCAAGTAATCATTATCCTCCAGAAACTTAAGCTTTCCCTTACTTACTTACAAGTATGGAGAACAGAAACTTTGCCATCAAAGATAGCTGAACATTGTATTTCACCTGAATTATTGTATCTGTTTGCAGAGCGTTATTGCACTCTGCATATTATTACATGGATTGATTTTTCTTTACTACAGGGAAACATCATTTTCTGTATTTCCTCACAAATCATATACACACAATACCTCTGCAGCAACTAATAAGGTTTTAGAAAGTGAGATGATACTGCAGATATGAAAGTGAAGAACACTGAATTTAATATTGGATAAGGTTTCTTTAAAAAAATAAACTGTCTTATAAGACTTCTAACAGTGACGCCACTTGACAAAATCTGAAATTACCCGGGAGATAAATCTCTTGGTATATCTGGATAGTAGAGTTCCTAGACTGAGTTAACTGAAATGGGACCGTTATCTTGCTGTGAGGGTCAGAACATGGGCACTGACTGCCCTAACATGCCACATTCTGCACACATGTTCAACAGCCAATTAAACAAACCAGTACTAGAGGAAAGCAGAAAACAGGGACGTATCCAAAGTGGCCATATTAGGAACAGAGTTCAGGGTTTCCTTTATGCCAGAAAGCCTGAAGCCTGGAGTCACGACAAGAGCTTCAGGTTTCAGTGTGGGGCTACTGTGATAGGGAGCTGCTTATGTCCCACTGTCGTCTTGGCTCCGGGCTCTCATGCACAGAGGTTGTGAAATTATCAGAAGTGGGTGCAGTCTGTGAGCGATAAGCACCAGCTTTGGCTGGTACAAGGGAACATGCCATCTTTCCTTTCTACCATTAAGAGATTCCTGAAGAAGTTATAACATCTGGGGGTTTATTGTTTCAACCATCTGATGGCCAAAGAGGCAAACAAGTATCACTTTAGAATGTCTTCATTCGTTCTTGAACACATGTGTTCCCCCACTATTTTTATACCTTAATTTTTGACAAGAAAAAAAATGCCTATCTCTAAAACCAAAATAAACAGAGTACAAGTAGGAACCAAGGTTAGAATACATCCAGTTAGTGCTAGATAACAGCATTTAAAAACATTTCTTCACACCCTCTTGACTTTAATAATTTTTGAAGGGCTGGAACACACTATTGAACTTTTGTTGTTGTTGTTGGCTCTGAGGCAGGATTTTGCTGTGAAACCTACACGAGCCTAAAACTTAGAAACATTTGCTTCAGCCTTCCACTATACTGCCCAGGGTCAGTTCTTTTTGATTCCTCCTTTGTCTCTAAACAATATTTTCTGAAGACATTCTTAGTTAATGTTGTGATTTAATCTTGACTGTCCTTCATTGCTTACGAGTTATGTCCTAGGTTGGCCTGATCTATTTCTATATTGCTAGGATAATGGACAAACAAGTAGGTATTGCCAGGAAAACCCCCGCGTGACCAGTTTTAAGCTACAGAAGGTCAGGCCTATATCAAGTACATTCATGAACTTTAATTCGATGTCTACTTTTGGTGGTTTTAGCACATCAAAAATATTGCTCAGGTTCAACCAGTATGTGTGTGTAGAATGAAAATAAGCAGCAAGTATAAAGCCTTAAAAACCACAACCTGTGAGCCTAAACATTTAACCTAGTTGAAAATTAAATGCTCACCCACAGATGTGTACCATCAGTGGCCAGTGTGCAATGCCTTTCAGTCATTAGGAGATGCTGTTTGGAGTAGACAAAGCTAAAGCATATCTATCAATGCTTATGGAAGCTGTCATGAAACATTAACATACAATAAAGGTTAAATCAATAACAATTCTAGTTGAACACCTGACTGGAATTTTTTTTCACTTTGCATAAGGGAAGCTTATATAATACATGAAGCATAAATACATTCATGAGAGCAGCAGCAATTAGCAGCATCGTGCAGAAGAACTATTTGCATGCTTCTTATACATCCAGGGAGCAGTGCTAGTGACCACAGTCTCTCTTTCTTTTGTACACATGCATCTTATATACACAGAAGTAGCTGGAGCCAGAGTTTCAAAGAGAATTTCCCAAATGGTAGTTTTTTTTTTTTTTTTCATCTGAATTCTACTGATTAAAAATACAGGAAATGTCAAAAAAATTTCCTTGGCCATTTTATTGATTGACAGCCCAGATGGAATGCATATTGTATGAAGCAGAATATTCATGGGTCTCTTTGAGTGTATTAATAATGAAGTTATATGTCTTTAACTCACAAACTTCTTTATAATCCATAAAGTTTAGACATATACTTGTAAATACTTCTAGTCATGGATCTATAAGTCATTAAATGTCTTTAAAATAGCCTTAAAATAGTTGTTTACAAAAATGGTCATTTGGAGAGGCCTAAGGATCAAAATGAATCTTGACTGTGTTAATACAGTCTTCTAGGTATTAAAAAAGTGGCAAGATCAGAAGAAAAATAGGTAATTATCTTAATAAAACATAAAATGTTGGTAACTTTTCTGTGTATATGTACACCAAACTCCATATTAAAACATACAATTTCTTAAAATTATTTACAACAAAAGATGTTACCCATTAGCAGCTCTAACAATAACAAAATTATCTCATTGTAATATTGATTATATATGTTGAATATATACACAAATGTTGTATGGACCAAATTGTAGAAATCTTGGGAAAGTGTATCTACACACAGAGCAATCCTAAAATTAATCTTTTAAATTTATGTTTTAAGTAAATCAGTTTAGAAATTTTCTGATCACTTTACAAAACAACAACAAAAAACTGTCTGCATGTTGTTACCCTTAAAAAAAAAAAGTAAAATTTAATACCTGCTCAAATCTACCTGGAAAAAAAATCCTTAAAAACTTGTGTAACAAGTACAAAATTTTATAACTTAACAGAACTTATTTCAAAATTCATATTGTTTCATATAAATGAACAGTACCTTAGTAAAATACTTTAGACACTTATTTTCTTTCTAAAATACTTGCTTTGGAAGACCAGAGACCTTTTCTGAACTCTCTAAAAAGTTTTTTTCTTTATATATACTGGATATTAGCCCTCTGTCAGATAGATGGTTGGTGAAGATTCTTTCCCAATCTGTAAGGAGTCATTTTGTTTTGAGGACTGTGTCCTTTGCTTTACAGAAGCTTTTCAGTTTCATGAGGACCCATTTATTGATTGTTGGTCTTAGAGCCTGTGCTGTTGGAAGTTGTCTCCTGTACCAATGAGTTCTAGGGTCTTCCCTAGATTTAATGTGTCTCATTTTATGTTGAGGTCTTTGATCCACTTGGACTTTAGTTTTGTGCAGGGTGATAAGTATGCATCTATTTGCATTTTTCTACATGTAGACATCCAGTTAGACCAGCAACATTTGTTGAAGATGCTATCTTTTTTCCATTATGGTTTTGGCATCTTTGTCAAAGGTGTCCATAAGTATGTCGGTTTATTTCTGGGTCTTCTGTTCGGTTCCATTGATCCACCATTCTGTTTCTATGCCAGTACCATGCAGTTTTTATTACTGTTGCTCTATAGCACAGCTTGAGAACAGGGGTGGAGATACCTCCAGAAGATCTTTTATAGTAGAGGATTGTTTTAACAATTCTGGGTTTCTTGTTATTCCATATGAAGTTGAGAATTTTTCTTTCCAGGTCTGTAAAAAATTGTGTTGGCAATTAGATAGGAATTGCATTGAATCTATAGATTGCTTTTGGTAAGATGGCCATTTTTGATATGTTAATCCTGCCAAGCCATGAGCATGGGAGATCTTTCCATCTTCTGATATCTTCTTCTAATTCTTTCTTCAGAGACTTGAAATTTTTTTCATGAAAGTCTTTGACTTGCTTGTTTAGGGTTACACCAAGATACTTTATGTCTTTTGTGGCTATTGTGAAGGGTGTTGTTTCCCTAATTTCTTTCCCTAATTTCTCAGCCCTTTTGTCTTTTGTATACAGGAGGGCTACTAATATTTTTGAGTTAATTTTGTATCTGGCCACTTTGCTGAAGGTGTTTATCAGCTGTAGGAGTTCCCTGGTAGAGTTTTTGAGGTCACTCAGGTATACTATCATATCATCTGCAAATAGTGATACTTTGACTTCTTCCTTTCTGATTTGTATCTCCTTGATCTCCTTCAATTGTCCATAATTAACACTTGAAAGCACTCATTCCTTTAGGAAGGAAACTCAAAATTCACATTTCAATTAGTTAACATTTTAGAAAGGCCTGCCTGAGGTAAAGGCCTGAAATGAGTTGTTTC
This sequence comes from Psammomys obesus, assembly GCF_907164565.1. Taxonomy (NCBI): domain Eukaryota; kingdom Metazoa; phylum Chordata; class Mammalia; order Rodentia; family Muridae; genus Psammomys; species Psammomys obesus. Next base: position 13,299,477 of record NW_026585626.1, on the reverse strand, counting down.
CTTTTCTTTCTTTCCTGTCCCTAAACTTCTGCATTTTAGCTAGCTACATTAAGGCAAAAAAAAAATAGATGAAAACAAACAAAACACAGACCCAGAAAAATGTCCCTAAAACATTCATAGACGCATTTTAAGCTAGATAGCATATTGTAATTTCAGAAAGACATTTAAAAATGAGTGGCCAGAGGCTTGTTATGCTTTTTTTTTTTTTTTCTGTTTTTCTAAGAATTCTAGGGGGAGATTAGCTTTCTTGGAGTCCCTAGACATTCCAGAAGTCTGCATGTAAGATTCAATATTTGAAATCAACATCAACACCTGGTGTTGATTTCAGTTACAGCTGGTACGAAAGATGTACTTTCTTTGTTGCAGTGAATTAACACAATCCCAGTACCTGATGCTCAGCTGTTGATGTAGTAAATATCTTTCCTCTCTACCTACACATAAGGCTTACCGGAAGCGGCAGCTCTCCACAGGCCAGGAACAAACAAACCTTTACTACCCCATCACATGGGTACGTCAACTAACCAGCCCTGTGTCATAAGTTACTGCATAGAGAACTTGAATATTTATTGGTTTTTTTTTTCTTTTTTTTTTGTTTTTTTTCTTCTCTTCTTCTTTTCTTCTTATTTACAATTTACCCAATTTTTATCCCTCTTGTAGCCCCCTCACTCATCTCCTCCCAGTCGCCCTCTCCCTCCCTCTTTCTGTGTTTGGAGACACAGTAAAAACAGTGGAAGGTAAAGTTGCTTTTTGTTTTGTTTGTTTAATTTCTGGAATCTAAGATATGTCTTCACAATTCTCAAGCAAAAGCATAAATTGCAACTCTCTTCATGAGGTTGGATTTCAGCCTTCTCAAAGCTTTGGAAATTACTCAGTGCTTAATTATGAGAAAGCAGCTTAATCTCTGATATAAACTTCCTACTGGAATTGGCGTTATCTGGCTTAAGAAGTTGTAAAACTGCACATATATAGAACGATTTCCTTAGTTGACAGCTGTCGCATACATGTGATTTGGGTAAACAGTCCTTGAAGTTAGGTATATGCTGCACAAATAAGCTCCTTAAATGTTCACTTTGTTGACTACTACTGTAGAGACACCTCTGTAAAGAAAGAACTACAGTTTTTATTTTGTGATATTATTGGGCAATTTTTCTAACTCAAATATTTTATTTTTATTTTTAAAAATAAAAAGGTAAAGGAAACACACACACCAAAAAAAAAAGATTCAGTATTTGAGATCAAGGGCAGGCAAGATGGCTCAGAGGGTAAAGGTTCTTGCTGCCAAGCCTGATGATCTGAGTTTAATTCCAAGACCTACATGGAGGAAGGGGGGAACTGACTCCATTTAATACCAGGTGCCACTTCAGAATTTTTCATAACTTTACAAAGGATGAATCAGCCGGAATTCTCCCTAGAGGGCACAAAGGTACTACACACTTGGCATTTTCCATGGTAACACAAATCACAATAGACATCTCGAAGCCCTTGTTTCTCTTTCTAAAATCTTTCAACAGATACTTAATACGTCAGGTGAGTCAAAAAGACAAATACATTTTAACATTTCTCCATCACATGGGAGATACTCAGTGCTCAGCAGAACTCCAAAGTTGTTCAAAAGAACTTTCAAGCTGACAAGTCCTGTCACAGAAACTGTAATAGCCCAAATAGTTCAAAACAGCTCAGAAGTCCAAAAGATAAAGGTAGCCACTAAATGATAGTAGCAAGAAAAAAGTTTAAAAGGGCCTCACCAAGCAGGGTAAAACACAGCAAGGGTACAGCAAGGGTTATATATATATATAAGCACTTTCTGTAAGTGCTTATCAGCCATCAGGGATTTTTTTTTTTTTTTGGTTGAGAATTCTCTGCTTATCTCTGTATCCATTTTAAATTGGGTTATTTGATTTATTGGTGTTTATTTTCATAAATTATTTATGTATTTTAGATAGTAGCCTCTGTTGAATACAGGCTTGGTGAAGATCATTTCCCAGTCTGTGGGTTGCCTTTTTGTCTTATTGACAATGTTGTTTGCCTTGCTGAAGTGTTTCAGTTTCAGAAGGTCCCATTTACTAATTGTTGACCTTAATGCCTGAGCTATTGGTGTTCTGCTTAGAAAGTTGTCTCCTCTACTAATGAGTTCAAGGCTCTTCCTCACTTTCTCTTCTAATAAATTTAGGGTATCTGATTTTAGGTTGAGTGTTCGATCCATTTGGACTTGAGATTTGTGCAGGGTGATAAACATGGATCTATTTGCATTCTTATACATGAAGAAATCCAGTTAGACCTACAGAGTAAACTAACCTGGACCAATGGGGGCTCACAGAGACTGAACCATCAACCAAAGAGCATGTATGGGCTAGACATAGACCCCTACACATATGTAGCGTATGTGCTGCTTGGTTAACATGTCGGTCCCCTAACAATGGGAGTAGTGGTTATACCTGATTCTATTGCCCGCCTCTGTATCTATTACCCTAGCTGGTGTGCCTAGCTGTTCTACTGGTTACCTCAGTGGAGGAGGATTGCTAAGCCCTGCTGTGACTTGTTGTGCCAGGGTATGTTGGTAACCCTTTCGGGCCTCCTGTTTTCTGAGAAGAAGAGAGAGGAATGGGAGAAGGATGAGCAGAGATGGGAGGAGGCTTGAGTAAGTCTGTACAGTGAAGAAATAAATAACAAAATGATAAATGTTAGTGCAATTTGTCACAAATGTATTTCTTTATTCTGCTTTGGAGAGCAGGAGAGTGATTTCTTAGTAGCACAGGTAATGCCACGATCACCTTTGGTTGTGACTTACACTATGACTAGCCCAAATTTGGTTTTGCTGTTTCTTTTAGTGGTTTAATTTATTGCCATGCATCATTCATACTATCATATATTTGGGAGATAATTTGGGAGTTCAGGGCTATTGCATCCTGTGACTTTCCTGTTAATGTTTGGCAGGTGACACCTGCACTTGACTCTCCAGCTGCTTGTGACTGGATCTAAGATAGTTAAAATATTTGTAAAGGTTTTTATTTTTTACTTATAGATATCATTCCTTTATGTTTTTAACTAAGACATTCCACTATATAACCATAAAAAGAATAAAACTGACCCCTATTTTTTTTTTTTTACAATTTGACTATCACTTGGAAAACATCTCATAAACCCTTCTTATGTCCCTCTGTTTAATGTCTACAGCAATGCTTATGAACGTGAACTGCTCTTGTAAGACTTGAAGATTCTCTCTACAGTGTGTAATTTCACTTTCTTTTCTCTCAGCACAATAAGATCCAGTTCCTATAAGGCCTGATGTTTACTAACATTTGGTCCTCTAAATGAAAAGAACTGCAATATTATAAATGATAGAATAGATATAGAAATTGGGAAGTTGCATGTGTCATTAAACAGCCCATGCTACAGTTAAAACTTCATTACTTCTCTGTAAGACTGTCTCTAGTTCTAATGGACATGGTGTGATAAAACTCAATCACAAGTTTTTTTCAAAAAACTTTCACTGAGAGTACCAGGCTTTACCTGGTGTGTATGTGTGTGTAGAATGTGTAGAGTTGTGTAGCATATGGACAAAAGTATTTCAGCATATGGGCCCATGCATATTCATGTTGTTGACAGAGTAGGATGTAAAGTAATTCTTCTACCATATTCTGCCGTATTACTTTGACAATCATGCCTGTCACAGAAACTGGAAACTCACTGCCTCAGCTAAACTGGACGGGTAGCAATCTTTCAGGTTCCACCTATTTCTGTATGAGCAATACTGGTGTCATAGCCACATGTAGTCATAGCAAACTTTTAAGTGAATGCCAGGGATTCAAACTGGAATCTTGATGTTTGCATAAGAAGTGTTCTTACCCACTAAAGCCATTTCCCCAGGTATGATGGGTGGCAGTTTTAAGCAAACCTGTGCTAAGGCATATGTAGCTGTGAACTAACTGGATATCCCTACATCATTTTGTGTTGTGTTATACTCAGCAACTTGCTGCAGATCTGTTTTGTATTCAAGAATTGACTTCTCTGTATACCATAGTGGTTTCTAATTCTGCAGTTTTCCTTTGGCTAAACTCTTTTTATTAGAAATACTAGCCTGAGACATGATACTGACATTGAACATTTCACTTTCCTAAGTTTCTTGCAGTTTCTTGTTGTAATTCACTAAAGTTAGTGATCTGAACATTGACTCCAGTTCAGATTAAGAGTCTTTTTTTTTTAAAGCTTTCTTGCACATTGAGTGAAATTTTGGGTTGAAATCAAACCTGACTATTGAAGCCATATCCACAAGTAGCACCAGGGCTAACCCTACTTCTGAACTATTGTCTGTTGTTCTGATGAGATTGCATGTACTTTAAGATAAGGCTCATAGATTGAGAACAAAAGGATCTAACTACTTATCACAACCATTGAGGATTTTTTATTTAAATGATACAATATTTCTGAGACCTTTAAATATGATAATGATTTCTTATATTCCTAACATATGCCATCAATACATAATTTCAGACAATAAGAGGAATTGTTACAAGCTTTGAGTCATATAGAAATGAATTAAAAATTAATCTGCTTTTCTCAGGATATTCTCAACTTTACATATCTGTGAAGCATTGATGATGTAGCTCTTCACAAAAGAGTAGGGTTTACTTGCATGATGTTGAATTCTATGTGCCTTTTGACTAGGTCACAAAGTATACAGATATTGACCAAACATTACTGTGCTTGTGGATGAGATAAACATTGAAATTTTATAAGCTCAAGAAAGTGTGTTGTCCCTATAATGTGTACACAAAGACTGACCTTCATCAAGAAGGAGAGAAATCTCTCTTTTGATGACCTTCAAGAGTTATATTGGCCTTTTCACCACATACTAGTTTGTTATGTATAACTTGAATCTGAACTGGGCCAGTGACTATGTATATTTGGGGATTTGCAAGCAACGACACAATTATGTGAAATAATTCCCCATAAATGTCTCTTTTTCTGTCTCTGTCTCAATGGATACTGATATAAAGATATAGAGACATGACTGTCATCTCTTGTTTCTGTTTTTACATGCTGGGTTATGCAACTTGTCAGTCCATCTGTATTTGGAGAACATGAGTGTGTTTAGCTGGGCAAAAACAACCTGGTAAGAAAGAACTCTTTTCTTTTTTTAAAGAAAGAACTTATACTAAGTAATTTTGTGACAAATACAAAGCTTCATATTAAATACAAGGCTCCACAGACAGAGGAAGCCATGTCAAGCTTTGTAGTTACTCATATTTTTCAGCACTGTGGCTGGTGAGGCATTAGAGAAAAAAATGATAAGGTAATAATAATTTACACTGAGAAAATGAAAAATGTGGCTTATCAAGCGTCAATATCATGGTCCATTCTAGTGTTTTTTTGCAAAATAAGAAAGAGTCCAGACTATGGAAAAACTAGAGAGGCGAAATTCAGCGTGGTGTGTAGATATATGCCAAACAACTTGAATCATAGGGAAGCTATAAGCCTGAGCTTCTATGTAAATATACTTATCTAATTCTCACTACCCATTTTATTTTTAGAAATAATGAGTTCTTTAATGGTCTCTGACTGCTTCAAGAAAAAGCTTCTTAGATAAAGGATATGATGATTGACCTTGGCTGTCAGCTTGACTGCATCTGGCATCAACTAAAACTCTACTGGGCACTCCTGTGAGGGATTTTCTTAATCAGATTATTTGAAGAAGGAAGGCCCACACTAAATCTGGGCCACAGATGGAAGAAAGTGCAAGAAAGAAAGTTGCATTTTGTATGTGTGCCCTCACTTTGGATGGCAAGGTCATCTGTCCTGTTATTGAGTTATTCCTTCCCTGATATTAGAATTAACTTCTTTGAAATTCCAATGAAGATTTGAGATTCTACACCAAGGAATACAGCACCATATTGGGACTGCCGAGATGTCCAGCCTAGTGGATTGAACAACCTCTGGATTGTCTGTCTCTCTGTTGAAAGACAGCCAATGTTTGACTATCCAGATCACATTTTGTAAGCCAATCGTATAAATACACATTTTATATATAGTCTCTCATCCCATTTACTTTTCTATCATAATATACTTATTCTATCAGTCTTGTTTATTAGAGATCCTGAGTAATGCAAGGGAATAGAGCTAAACTTATCTGTCAGCATGAGAATAAGTATTTAGAATGCAGTTAGAAATTATGCTGGTTTAGGAAAGTGTCATAGTATGGTTTCTAAAATCTGTGACATCACTTGCCACAGGTGATTGGCTAGGTTTTCAGTGCTGGACATGATCCTTCGTATTTTCCCGGCCTCAAGTCCAATTACACTACTGTTGGTTACAACCAAGATATAAATGCCACTATTGCACCTTTAAGGACTTGTTGCTATGCTGATCATTTTTGTTTGGTTCATAGGTATTGCAGCAACGTAGGATTATTGATTGCTTTTCTTCCTGGAGGCTTGCATATCAACTGCCAGTACCAGGAAAGTTAGTACTCAGAGAAGAGATTTTCACATCAGATCCAGAAAGCTACAACTGGTCAAAATGAAGAGAACAAGTGACCATGGGGCCCAGCTCCAACTGATACATCTACAATAAAACCTGTGTACTGAGGTTCAAGGAACATAGTAGAGAAAGGGTGGAAGGACTATAAAAGTCAAAAGACCAAAAGTCTGCAACAAGTTTGTAGATATGACAATGTCAGAGAAGCTATATTCATGACATTTCAATTTTAGCTGTCTGAATAGATTGTGAATAATGGTAACACAGGCTGACTTGCCAACGTGGTTGAAGAAAATCTCATGGGGGTGCAATCCTAGGTTAAAAAGTACAAGCTATGACATAGAAGTAGTCTTCCTCAGGGATGAACCCCACAAATGAACCCCAGAAATACCAAGTAGCTACCCCTAAAAATGTATACATACTGGTAATACTAAATGGACTCAGCAGGTTGCATTTATATATTTATTTTCTTGTGTGCACGTATGTGCATACATGTGTGTGTATGTGTGTGTGAAATGGTAATAATTAAAGGGGTCATGAATTTTGGAGGAATCTCAGGGTTGGTCACAGGTTATGTGAGTGATTAAAGGGATAAGAAAAAGGGGAAAATGAAAAAAAGGTATAATTATAGTTTAATTAAATGTTTAAATGCTGTTATTTAAAAACTGAAATGATGAATTTCCTGAACACACCACAATGAGCTATTTAAAAGCCTAGGGATTCCCAAGAAAACTGGAGGGGTATGCAGCATTGGAGTATGGTGGCCCTTCAGAAAGTGCCCTAGACAGATAAAGAAATTTAAATTTCAAATATCCAGGCACTATTTTGGACATTTACTAAATATTACTAAATATGAATCTCCGTCTTCCTTTTTGTTAGCTAATACACACACATCCAAATAAAATTTTCATATCATCTAGCAACAATTGGCTGATGATTATCCTGGTAAGGAAGGTTGGCAGCATTACAAATCAGTAATGAAAATGGACAAAAACAAAAGGAACTCATCCAGAACTATCAGAGTAAATCACTTATCAGAACATTAAGGCCTAATTGTACAGATACCACATATTAATAACCCATCTGGTGCCACTAGAGGGTGGGCCTGTTGGTGGGCCTCCAGTGGCTTGCCACCACGAACAGAAAATAAGTATGTAACCCAATGTTGAACTTGCAGCACAAAATCATACCTCAAGCTTGTGTGGGCACATAGTTATATGATTTGGGCATTTGTATTGATGGTGTTCTCCTGTATTTGGGGTACTGGTGTGGGAAAGCTTCTTCTGAGGTCTTCTTAGAGCTTCCTGAGGATGCAAAGCTCCAGAGGAGGAACTGTTAGACTTTTGCCCTCAGGGTGGGAGACAAGAAATTCCAAGTAACTATGCAGGTCTCTTTTGACAGAAGTGGGCCAGATGTGGTCACTTGTTACAATTTAAAATGTATCACGTGTATTTTACACTTACTTTTGATACATATGGCATGATGTTATTCTATATAAAAGAAATGTTATTAACATGCAGAAACAGATTAGCCATACTACCAACTCATGGCTTTTTTTTTTTTTTTTGACAAGAATTCTCATGAGCTTATTGAGCAAATATGTCTAACAAAACTAAAATGTTATCTTTTGTTCCTTTATTATTTTATATATTTTATTATATTATATCTTTTATTATGTATAAGGTTTCTAGGCTTGCTCAACCTAGTATCTATTTCTTTGCATCCACTAATCTAAATGTAAATCACATTTCCTCTGTTCTTACATTCACTTTTTAAAAACACGTCATAGCTGTCAGAATAGAAGAGAGTATGTTTCTGTGTTATGCATTACATCTTATACTGGTTATAATTTTCTCCTGCTTTGTTTTTTCTTTACAGTTATGGTGTTGCATGCCTTCTCAGTGAAATAGAGACTATATTGATCCAAATGCCTCTGCATTCTTTTTACAATACAGATGTTAAGTTCTTATGTTTCTCCCCTTCGGTGACTGTTTTAGTTAGGTACTTATTGCTGTGGGGGGAAAAAAACATCTTGAAAGATAGCAACTTGGAGAAAAAAAAAGTTTTATTTTGATTATACTTCATCATCAAGGAAAGCCAAGGCAGGAATTTAGAGCAGGAACCTGGAAGTAGTAACCGAGGCGTGGAGAATGCTCAGATTACGGTTTGTTCAGCTTCCTTTCTTACATAATTCTGAATCACCTGTCTAGTGGTAGGGGCCTTTTCACATAAATCCTTAATGAAGAAAATTCCCTGCAAAAATGTTTACAGGCAATCTGATGGAAGCATTTTCTCAACTGAGTTTCCTTTTCTGACATAACTGTAGCTTGTGGCTCCATATTTAAAAGTTACAACATACTACACACACACACACACACACACACACATACACACACACACTCACATGCACACACACATACCACCACCATCAACAACAACAAAACAAAATAAAACAAAATGAAAAGAAAACACATACAAAAAAACTGCCTTGATATTTCATAATAACCAAAGCCCTTTGAACTTTTGACATAACGCTTTTCTCTGGAATGTGTAGAAACTGAAAGATGGTTGTGTGCTGATAGCAAAGATATACACACGAATATAAAAGAAAGTCTTCCAAGGAAGTTACAATAAAAAGACAAAACTCCCAGTTTTCTCACCAAAGATAAGAGTGATCTATATTATGTTTCTAACCATTTACATGCTTATATGGATGCAAATGAACTGTTAGAAAATTTGAATAGTCTGTCACATTGTGGTTTGCATTTAAGTTTCTTTGTCATTGCAGAATCAAAGGCTCTTTCTTTTTTATTATTTTTTAATTTTGGTTTTATGAGACAGGGTTTCTCCGCATAGCGCTGGCTGTCCTGAACTTACTTTGTGGACAAGGGCTTTGTTTGTTATAACAGTAATCTATTTCTGGAAAGATAGAAAACAACTGGCTTGATCTGATGAGTTTCTATTGTATAGTTGGTAAGCGGCATTGATGACATGACATTGCCTTGTGTGAGGGTGTTGAGCTAGCATAGGCCATTCGCGCTACCTTAATTTTTTTATTGTATTTGCATGTGTTTGGGGTATGTATGCTGTATTGCATGTGTATGTGCACGTGGAGGGTCTAGGTAGATGTTGGGCATCTATCTCAGTCTTTCTCCTATTTATATACTGAGGCCTCACCTCTCCCTGATCCCGAATCTCACCATTTTGTCTATCTTAATTGATCCAGGATTCCCTGTCTTGTATTCTATGTGGGTCACTATGCTCACCTGACTTTCACATGGATCTACACACAATTCTCACACTTGCTCATGAGTGTTTTACCCATTGAACCATCTCCTGAGTCCAATAATTTAGAAATCACTCGAAGTTGTCTGTCAACTTGAAGGTAATCTCATGTTAGTTTGGGAAGACTTCAGTGAAAGGTAGGTTAAAAACATTTAATATTGTTTCCATTGTTTGTCTTTTATTAGTATGTTTGATTTTCTCCAAGGAAATAGGTTGCGGCTGTGTGGTTTATGGCTTTGAGAATAAGCACAGCTTTCTGCTCTGTGTGTCCTGATGACTAGACATGAAACTTAAACAGTTAGGCCTGCTGTTCTTAAAACTGGTATGCTAACGTTGAAAGGTACTGTTTAGTTTCTAATACAGCATCCAGTATTGAAAGAAAAAGAAAAAGTGGGCCTTTCAGAGTCCGCTGGCTTGTCCCTTCGAAGGAAGGGAGATGCATGCCTGCAGGGAAATTCAGACAATCTAACTCACTATTTCCCCCAGTGTTTCTTGTGTAGCTCATCGATCCCTGGACAATTTCTGATGTACAAGTTCCCAGAAGCAAGAAAAAGATAAATGCAAAATTGAAACGTGGGGCCTTCCAGTAAATTAAAGCATATCAGTGTGATCAGTTCTCAATTGAAAAGTAAACTTAATGTTAAAAAGAAGGAAAAACTAATGTTGCTTCCATAATCCAACCCAAGGTTTTCAGGCTGACATAAAGTAAACTGTGCTGAAACATTATATGCTCACAATTAAGTGATGGGATAAAAATATCACAGGTTTTCATTCTATGTTCTCATTTATAATCATTTGTTTATTTTTATGTCTTTGTCATCCAAAAAATTGAGGCCAACTAATCCCAGCTCATTTGAATTTACATTTGTTCCAGCTATCTGTATTAGAAATAGAAGGTAGGGAATTAGGAAATGTCCCCTCTCTGCTTGTTTTCTGGTATGGAAATTAAAAAGCTGGCTGATGGATAGTTCCCTAGACTATCTTTATTAGCTGGCATAGAAACCTGAGCAAGAAGCTGTAACTGGAGCATACAAATGTGTCTTGAGAAACTCAGTTTTTATAGGCTGAAAAGGTAATTAGAAAATGATCAGGAGTTTTCAAAAAATAGTTAAAATTCAGATAGAAGGACATTATTTTTTCTCATTACCAAATGTTAAAGCCTGTTTGAGGAAACAGAGATTTGGTTCTGGCATTCATGCTGAACATATGCTAGCATGTAGGCTCATTTCATTATTTCTCAGATAGCTATAATTTAAATTTTCTAGCTTAAATTTCTACTTCCTTTCTTCTATGTTTGCTTTCTTTCCTCAGATAGTGAAGTTGGTGGATAAGATCACTAGACATGAGTAAACTTTTGTATGTACATCTGTCTGTAGTATGCATTTTCCTGTAGATACAAATCATTCCCATAAAGAACATGTGCCCATGTAGCTGTGGGGAGATGTGTAGGCTGTTCACTATAGCCTGGTTTTCAGCAAGAATTAAAAACAGGCAGTTTTATCAAAAATAAAGATTTGCTAAAATGGTTTATTTGTACCATGAAATATTTTATAAAAGTTAGGAAGGGTGTCTTATTTACAATGGACATAGATACTAGTGAAAATAGTTTTGAACACAAAAGTTATATTTGGATTTTAAGTGAATAGTAGCAGAAAGAAAAGGAGGTGGGATTCTTTCTTTTTACTGTAGAGTCTGAACTCCACAGTAGGAACAGGCTCAGTTAGAGCACTGACATGCTCTGCCCCAAACCCTGCTTACATTTAGGTAAAGCTCTCCCACGGCATCTTCAAAATTTTTATAGTTCTGTGATTTTCTATTTTACGTCTACAGCAGTGGCACATATTTTCTTTTGATACTAGCTGTGGGTGAATTTTGGCTCTTAGGTTGAGACTGTTTTCAAATATACTTGTGGCTACAGATGTGCCATTACTTCAGGGCCATTTGTGGGATTTTTGGGCAACCTCTGCTCTTCCACTGAAGTAATATTGCATGTTTTCCAAAAGCTTCTGGGCATGTTCTTTCAGGTATATTTCTAGGAGTTGCATGCTGTTCTGCTGCTATGTCCACTCTCTACATCCCATGGCACTGTGAGTAATATGGCCAGATGATGTCTAAAAATGCACAGCTTCAATCTCCTATTTCATTCTTTTCATACATACTGTATACTAATCTTATTTAGATCTATAAACATGTTACTAAAGGTATTGGTAAGATTGTACATCAGTTTTGGAAAAAACTAACTTATTTACCACATTCTTTTCATACTTGTAAAGAATACTCTTAGTTTTCCTGGTGTTTTTCTTTCCTTACTGTTTGTGGTTTCCTACATACATATAAAGCATATACACTCATGTTAAATTTGTATACCTACATTTTATTTATTCAGAAGGATTATAAATTATATTTTAAAACCACCCATGTTCCATATTTATTCTAAGTTTATATACAATTTAATTTTAAAATAATCACCTTGTTATATGAAACTGGATAGCTCATTTATCATTTCTGAGAATGTTTTGTAAGAATTTTCCAAGTGAACATTCATGCTACCACTATCATCATCATAATCATTATCACCATTATTCCTCATCATCATCACTGTAATCATTTCCCATCATTATCATCATTATTATTATCACCATCATCTTCTTCACCCACACCACAATCAAATTTATCATCATCACCATCATTACTATCATCATCACCATCATCAAATTGCTCCTTCTCTTCTTCCTCATTATCATTATCACTATCTCTATCATCTTCATCATTACCACCACCAATAACTACTACCATGACCATCATCACCATCCTCATTCTCATAAACATAATTTAATATCTTCTTTCAGTGTTAATCTATGTGGCCTTCCTCAACTGACTGGAGCTTCTGCTATGCTACTAAATCAATGTTCTTGTCTGTTATAAAAAGAGACTGTAAAATTTCAAATTAATTCCTTATAAACTTATAAGTTTCTCCCATAAAACATGTAAACCTGAAGATTTTTCTTTTGAGACAGGTTTCTCTGTGTAGCCCTGGCTTTCCTGGAACTCACTATGTAGACCAGGATGGCCTGGACCTCAGTCTTCTGAATGCTGAAATTGAAGTTCTACACCACCATGCCCAGCAACCTGGAGATTTTTTTATGGGTTAGAAACTGCAGTTTTCCTTAGAGTCATAAGGCTGTGCAACATTTTCCTCTGTGTCTGAATGAACTGTGCTGTATCTTTGCCAGTTGAAAGCTGGCCTTGCTCTAGAAAGCTTCTTTCTAGAAACAGTGTCACCCAAGAACATGAGGACATACTTGAGTCAGGGAAAGTACAGGATAGAAATAAGAATGAGAGAAAAATCATGAGGGAAAGTATCCTCCTTTGTGAACACATTTTGGTTTTCCCATGTCAAAACAGCTGCTTCTGGCAAGGGGTTCTCTACCATTCTGTTTTGAATTATCCATTATCCATATTGTTTAACTTCAAATTCTGACTCTGCTTAGTGGTGAGCTGTATGACTTCAGGCAAGTTATTTGATTGCTCCATGTCTTAGCTCTTTCTGTAAAATTGATTATAACTTCCCATATATATGTGTATGTGTGTGTGTTTATGTGAAAGGGGGAGAGAGAAAGAAAGAGAGAGAGGAAACTGGAGTTAGAGTGTAATGTGTGAGAATAAAATTATTTTTATAAAAAAAAGCAAATTAAGACATCCAGCAACCTTAATTTTTCAATAATGAGTATTCATGAAGATTTCCCCATGGCAGCTCAGTCTCTAAGTGGATTCCTAGTAAGGGGAACAGGGACTGCCTCTGACTTGAACTCTCCCTGAAGGAGGAGCAGCCTTACCAGGCCACAGAGGAAAACAATGCAGATAGTCCTGATGAAACCTGATAGGCTAGGGTCAGTTGGTAGGGGGAGGAGGACCTCTCTTATCAGTGGACTAGGAGAGGGGGATGGGAGGAGAAGAGAGAGGGTGGGATTGGGAAGGGCTGAGGGTAGGGGCTACAGCTGGGGTATATAGTGAATAAATTGTAATAGATAATAAAAAAGAAATTTTAAAAAGATTTTTCTGAATGTTAAATAATTTCTCTCTTTTTTTCTCTCTCTTTTTTTTCTTTTTTTGTTTTCTGTCAATTTTTGTTGGCTTTTCTAACCATATGCCCTATTCAGTTTAATGAGGGACAGTAATTGATAAAGACCAGTTATGTCTAGAATTACAGTGCATGACTGTTTCAGGCTAGTGGGTATTTTCCTCCCTGTCTTTTATGTATTGGAACATTGTCATCTAGCTCCTACTGTCTTAGAAGGTCAGGTTTTTGCTTCATTGTCTGTCTTTTGCTTATAATAGTTAGGGACATTTTGAGATCCTCTGTCTACCTTGTTTACAAGTAGCTTTATTTTATTGTTTCTAATACCTTTAATTTATTCTTTATATCATATTTTTAAAGCTAAGATTGCATGATTTTCTTTTTAAACACAGAAATGCCTCACTAATAGTTGTCTCTTTTAAACTTAACTTCATGGTTTCATCTGAAATTTGTATTCTAAATTCTAATTTTATCAAACACATTTTGTAATGATCCTTTCACATATTTAATTTTTATTTCTCTAACCAACAAATATATTCATTCTGTTATTCAGTTACTCTCAGTCTTATATTTGTTCTGTTGCTATTTTTATCCTTTTTGAAACAGGTTCTCATTCTGTAACAGGTAGGCCTTCAGCTCAAGGTGATTCATTTGCCTCAGCTTGTCAAGTGTTGGCATTGTAGACATATTCCATCTTGCTCCAATTATTTATTAATATTTTTATGCATAGGAAAACCTGTCCACACTGTCTGAGTCATATTTTACTTTGTGACCATATTTGTGAATTCTATTGTTAGAAGAATTGATATTTTATATACTAGAAATAGATACAGAGCTTATTTCTATTTCCTATGTGAGAATTCTAATACATGCAAGATTGCAGACAAACTTGATTTTATTATACTTCACTATTTTATTTTATTATTCATGGTTTTTCAGAATTTTAAAAATTGAGCTTCTTTTGATATGAAGGTGAGAAATAGCTTTTTTTTTGTATTCTGATCTCCAGGCCACCCAGAGCTCACTTACAAACTTTTAATTTAATGTTTCCAAAGAAAATAGAAAATGCAAACCTACATTTTAACATTCATAAATTCCCAATGTGTGCAAAACTGAAAATTACTAAATATCATGTTTGCCATGTTATCAGTAATGTAATCCAGTGCAGTTGTATATTACTGAGTTATTAGAATATTGCATCTGAAATGTATCATCAGTTGTAGAATAGTTGGATCTGCACGTATTACATGGTATAGACCATTTCACACCTCAGCTATTAAGTCACAGTAGTATATACAGTCCTTTGTGGATTGAATTGTAGCTATTTGACACTTGTCTACATAGTAAATTATTCTAGTTATCAGGGAAATTCAGGCTCCCTTTTGAGCTTTTAGTGGTGTTAATAACAGAATTTAGAGATAAGCTCAGAAGAAAGCTCAAGGCAGTTTTATTAGTGTGTGAGAGCAAATAAGACAGTTGCAGGGAAGAAGAAAACAGAGAAGAGGAAAAAACGAGAAAAGCCATGCCTTTTTGAGTTAAAGTCCAAGAAGACAGAAAAGTTCAGCAGTGGGGATCAGCAAGTAGCTGCCTGGGTGGAACAGATGTGAAAGAAATAATGCCAGGGAATGCATCCTAAGCTTGTAGACAATATTCAAATGTAAAAGAGATAAGATATAGGAAATTATTTGTTTTTTGTTTTGTTCTGTTTTATTGTTATAACTCAGAAAATTGAGCAGACTTCATAATGGAGGGTCCGTAGGGCTTCTGAATAGAATAAGTTAATTATTTCACTAAGGTAACTATTTCTTACATCTCCTTCGCATGTCTTCTGCTGAATCAGCTTTCCTTATGATTGGACTCTGGGTCACATGATTGATGAACCTAGTTGGATTAAATTTTAGGAGACAAACAATAGTATGTAATATTCTAATCTTTGGAGCAGATCAGAATGTCATGTGTCCACTCAGGGCTAGAGATATGTTTCCTTTTTTTGAACAGAAGAATCAGCTTTCTCTCAATGGTTCCCAACAAAACCCTGACATACACAACTTTTTATATGGTATTTTATACTCTAATAAAGAGTGGGTTCCAAAGCCATCCATGTATGAGAGGTCAACACTCAGAGACTTCCAAAGTCCTTGCCTTGCTATCTAACATTTTCAGATAAGAAGTTCTGTCAAATATATCTGTAAAATGTATTGCCCATTTAGAAGTCAAGCAGTGGGCTGGGAAGAAATTGTCGTCCAGCAGCGATTTGGGGGTTTATTGGGTAGAATTCTCCTGAGGGATTGGAATGCGTTGGAGAAGGAGGAAATTTTTGAATAGTGAAAAATTTCTCTAGAACACAAAACACAGTGTTATAGAGAGTATGACAGAGAAGATGAAGTTGAACATCTAGACTTAAGCTCTTTAATTCTTTCATCTAACACAAGATGCTTATTTCAAAGGACAGTTGTATGCAATAGGTGAGCTGGTACATGGAAATTGCTTAGAATGGTAATTAGGAAATTTCCTTTGCTATACTCCTTTTGAAATATTTTCTAAAGTTCAGCACTGACCAAGAGTTTATACATGCAGTAAAAAGCCCCAGTTTTGCTCAGAGGTTTCAAGTCTATCACAGCCTCCTGAGAGGATAACAGGCAATTGATAATAGACGTATATATTATGAGGATCAGCCAAACACAGCATTAGTGCCTTAAGGAAAGAAGAGAGTACAGAGGACAAGTTGATTGATGAATTCTTTTCCTTGGGGTTAAATGGTACAGAAAGAGAGGAATACATTGAATAGATAATAAATTTGCTTCCTGTCATGATAAATTTTAACATTCTTTTGGAGAAAACCATCAGGCAGTAAGGAAGGTGAGTTTCAGGATATTAAATACAATTTGTGTTTTCTGTGAGCAATGGGTTTTTTAAAATTCAAATCTGTTTCCTGTTTTGCATTTTAGAAATGTCTATTGTTATGCAGAATTAATCACAAGATATTTAAATAGGCTGATGAATGCTCCCAGAATCCCATGAACTATCTTGAAAGGGCAGCGCTTGCTTTCTTTATTTTCTGTCTACTTCTTATGAACCCAAGCCCAATGATGCTGAAAAATGGCTAATGTGTTATTGTCCTTCACTTGGATACAAAGGTTATAAGAATTCTTTTGAAAATTAACTTTCTACTTTACAGAGCTGAGACCTTTGTGCTCAAGATTTGCTCAAGCTTGTCCTTCTAATGAAACACTTGGTCCAAACAATTTTATCATTAAAAAAGTAATAATGAATTCTTATGAGGCCACAGGAGGAAGGTGGAAGGTTAATGCATGACAGAGAAGAGAAAACAATTCAAGCACTACAGTCAATGAATATAGATTTCCTTTATTCGCCTTGAAGTCTTCGCTAAATTTTAATACCCCTCTTCCTGTTCTAAGCATCTACAAAGCCTAAATGACAGGAGTATACACTGGCCCTTCAGCACACAGTCTGTTCTTTACACAGTGGTAGTATTGTTAATAGTGATGCATCTTTCACTGAGCCAAGGCACTATGTTTCAGCAAATATTGAATTCTACTCAAAGAAATACTTCGTCTGATTTTGCCTCATTGAAACCTGAAAATACCCATATGATTCTAATTATGATGTGATAATACCAATTTTACCAATCATTTACCCATTTCTATCTCATCTTATCTTAGTTACATTTACCTGTTATTATTCACCATTAATTAAATCACTTGGTCTCAGTGAACTCTTGTGAAACTGTAGATTTCTAGGTGTGTCCTTGCTCTGAATAATGATGCAGAGACCTTTATGTTTAGTAAAAGCTTTAGCACTGTAGGTAGGCAGATACTCACCTATACCAACTAGGTGATTCCTGTCTGACCTACTTCCCAGCAACATGGCCCATTACCTGCCATCTTAGTCCCACCCTGTCATTCCATCATCATGTTCCAATAGTGACTCCTCTGGCCCCCAACTGAGATGCTCCCCCTCTCTGGGACCCAAAGTCCCATTTATCTTTTCCTGCCAGCTACTGGCTAGACTGATCTTTATTTAACCAATCAGGCGGTGACGGAGAACAATGTTTACAACAGACCAAGACAGGAGATGTTTTATAATAATGACAATGTCAAAGTCTGGACTACTCTCAGATTTCTGGGTACTGATCTCAGCATTTGAATACACAATGCAGGAAAACATCACCCCATCATCTCCACATTTTAGTTCAATAAAAGGTTCTTTATCTCACACTGATAAGTTATATACAGCTGGGTGGTATGGAACATGCTTGTAATTCCCACATTTAGGGAGACAGAGGCAGGTAGATTTCTGTGAGCTCGAGACCAGCCTGATCTACAAAGCAAGACCAGGAGAGCCAATGCTACACAGAGAAACTCTGTATAGAAAAGAAAACTAAAACAAAACAAAAATAAGCTGTATACAATAAGAACAGTTGTGAAAAGTCTCAGGGAAGAATTACATTCACATTATTCAGTCCATTTGTTTTTGGCAACTTTGGAGAACATACTCTCTATCTTTTTTATCTTGTTGAGTTCAAAGTCCTGCGCTTAAATTACTTTCTATCATAATTTGCATGTACCGACCTATAATTATCTTTTAAGACCTTAAAACATTTTCTTAAATTCAAAACAACTTAAGTTTAATTGTAAGACTATAACTATTTAGTCTTCAACCCCATCAGAGACCTGGGAAGGATAAATATTTACTTTAGTATATAGAAAATGCACAACAAGCAACTTCCAAAACTAGAAATGTCAGAGACATATGGATGCCTGATCGGTCACCCAAAGCTCCTCTGCAACACTGGGCCATCATCTTCAATCTTTTAGCCCGACAGAATTTTTTTTTTTTCATGAACAGAAATTATGAAGGACTGCCTACCTTGTTTTGGCAAAGCTGAGCAGTTGACTTTCCTGTGTGCTGCTTGTCCAGTTTGGACAGCATACTGTCAACAGTTAAAACAAAGGAAGCTTTCACTCATTGGACAGCTTGCCACGTTTGAATCAAACTCCATATGGAGTTTCTTCAGTGCCTATTACTTCTTTGAAGTAGAATGGAGATGCTGCCAGGAGCAGACATGTCTCATTGTCATAAAAAAAACTTTATTTTAATAAAATATCTTTAAATGCTATATTTTGTAGACCTCTGAGGATTTTAAAGACCATCTATCTATTTGTAGTAGTAGATATACAGATACAAACAAACATTGCCCCTTTTTGGCTATTTACTATCTGTTCAACTTTGAAAACATCTATAGGAGGGCAAATAAAACTTATTTCTGAAATTACTAAAGTAGTACTTAACATGACCCATAACTCGGATTGCTGTAGGTGACTAATTATTAACCTGTATTTCTGTATTTCTAATCTGTATTCTAAATGGTTTGTAATAGTAGCTTTCAAAAGAACTAGTACTGCACATTATATTTTAAATGAGTTGCATAAGTACAATACCTTCAATATATATACCATATGTTGTAATAAAAATAAGCTTAAGCTTGCATCATATACAAAAATCCATATCAATGTAAAATATTTGAGAGTATTAGTTGCTTTTTAGTTTAAAAGTAGATTCAATAATCTATCCTTTTATAATATTATTTCTTTAACACCCTTTTTTCTTTTCATCTCTACTGCCCTCTTTTTCTCCCTAACACTAGATAGAAGGAAAGAAGGCTAGAGGAAAGAGAAAGAAATAGAAAAAGAGATCTCTGAATCTAACCTTCTTTACTTTGCTTCCTCTCCGACCAAGACCTTTAACAACTAGTTGTTGAAGTTGGCCCCCTTGAATGACAGCAAACATCCACTCCTCACCAAGTGACTAAAAAACGTCTACCCTACTTTTTTGGAATGGGGAGTGGTACTCTTAATATTGCTTCCTACTGTCTGGAGGTAATGTTATCTTTTGAGGGCCCTAAGAAAATTGGGACAATGGGCAAATTTTAGGAGAGGAGAGGCAACATCTCTTATCCAGTCTCTATGTTATAGGAAAGTGCAGAGATTGACTGAAGTCCTGTTGGACCAGTCCATGTGGCCAGACCATGTGAGCTAGCTGTTTTAAAGTTGTTCTGGATACAAGTTTTTGAGGAAATAGCTATTGAAGCAGTCTGTGAGGTTGGATAATCTGGTTTTGTCTTCTTTGGTGTCTGGTTCTTTTGCTCTGTAAACAAAAATTTAAAGTCAATATACATTTCTACATTAACACATATGTGGAATGTGCAGTGTGCACAACTCAGGTAAAGGTGATTCTCTGCTCTTTGAGCAGGTGAAAGGATTTATTAGTCCACTTATATTGTATAAACAAATTATTATATAAGTTTCCATCTAAACCATATGAAAGGATGGCACCTAAAATTAAGTCCTGAGGACTCTGTAGCCAACAAGATTTATTGGCTATGCAGAGACCTTTTCTTACATCTCAGCCAGTCTCAGAGCTGTTCCCATGTAGAGGAATCAGCATTCATGTTACCTGCTTTTTTGTTCACCTTGGTTTCTTCCTTCATTTCTGCAGTAAAGATTTTCAGGAGATCTTTCTTGGTAAAACATAATCTTTATTAATTTTGAAGAAATCTGTATAATTTCTTCTCCTGTTGAAACAAAAGCAAAATCTCTTCCCCATTGCAACACTGTTCCTATTTTCCATTGTAAAGTTAAAAAAAAGTTTAAAATAGTAGAAAGAAAGAAAGAAAGAAAGAAAGAAAGAAAGAAAGAAAGAAAGAAAGTTAAGATATTCTTAAATAGGTGGGGGGATCCAAAATGGCAGTGACCATCACGCACCAAATCTGAGAGGCAGAGGATCTGAATCTTTGAAATTGGTGAGTGGAGGGAAACCTGAAGCCAGAAAATCAACACTGAGGCTTCCCGAAGGAGAGGGGACATCACATGAGCTGAGACCATTTAGATTCAGATGACCCATGCCTTCTCTGGGGATGGAGAGTGGCAAACATTTGAACCACTTGCATTTCTCCCTCTTGATCCTCCCTCCTCCTCCATGGAGCCTGTTCACAGTGCCAGAGATTCTTAGCACAGAACTCACTGCCTGGGGACTGACACAGCAGAGGTGGGGCTCCTAGTTCCCTAGTAGTAGCTGCCACTGGACCTCTCTCATTTCCCTGAAGAATACTCTAGATATGAGAGAAAAACAGTACCAGATAAACTACAGACTACAGGAACAAACAGTGAATGTTATGGAGAAGCAAATGGCCAGTGGTTGGCAAAAGAACACATCCAACAAAAATCAGGACATCATGGTTTCACCAGCAACACCCGAAGTCAATGGATACTCCAATTCCTCAGAAACACAGGAAAATGACTTTAAAGCTATGCTTATCCAGTTATTAGAGGCACATAAAGAGGAAACAAACAAATCTCTCAGAGAAATAGCCACTAAATAGAGGTAAATAAAGAGGAAATGAACAAAGCTCTCAAAGAAACACAGGCAAATATAGTAAAAAAAAAAATGAGGCACAAGCAGAGGCAAAATTAGTGGCATATAGAGAGGAAATGAACAAAACTAGAAAACATCATAGGGAGACAGGAATCCACATTCTAACAGATGAAGGAAATGGGGCAAGGCATGAAAACAAAATTAGAATCAATAAAGAAAACACAAACAGAGAAAACCCTGGAGCTGGAAAACTTAGAGAAAAGATCAGGAACCACAAAGGTAAGCAGAATACAAGAGATGGAAGAGAAAATCTCTGGTGCTGAAGATAGACTTGCAGAAATTGATACTTCTGTCAAAGAAAAAGTAAAATCGGTAAAGTCCCAAACACAAAACTTCCAAGAAATCAAGGACAGCATGAAAAGGCAAAATCTAAGAGTAATAGGAATTGATGAAAAAGAAGATTCCAGGCTCAAGGTCCAGAAAATATTTTCAAGAAAATCATAGAAGAAAATTTTTCCAACTTAAAGAAAGAGATGTCCAAAAACATACAAGAGGACTAGAGAACACCAAATAGACTAGACCAGCAAGGAAACCCCTCATATCACATCATACTAAAACACTAAATCTACAGAACAGAGAAAAATACTAAAAGCAGCAAGGGAAAAAGGCCAAGTAATATATAAACGCAGACCTATCAGAATCACACCAGACTTCCCAACAGAAACTATGAAAGCAAGAAGGGCTTGGGCAGATGTCAGGCAGACTTTAAGGGAACACAGATGCCAACCCAGACTACTATACCCAGAAAAGCTTTCAATCAACATAGATGGAGAAAACAAAATATTCCATGACAAAACTAAATTTAAGCAATATCTACACAGTAACCCAACTCTACAGATGATACTAGGAGGAAAACTCTAATCCAATGAAACAACTACACCCAAGAAAACATATCATGCAGGTAATTTCAGAACAGAAACTAAAAGAAAACAAGCAATGATTAACAGTAAGACCACCAACTCCACAATAAAAGGAACTAATGTTCATTGGTCACTATTATCTGTCAATATCATTGGATTCAACTCTCCAATAAAAAGACACAGACTAACAGAATGGTTGTGAAATAGTATCAAACATTCTGCTGCATCCAAGAAACACACCTCTGCAACAAAGATAAACACTGCCTCAGAGTAAAGGACCGGAAAAATATTTTTCAAGCAAATGGACTCAGAAAACAAGCTGTGGTAGCTATCCTAATATCTAATAAAATAGACTTTTAACCAAAATTAATCAAAAAAGATGAGGAGGGTCACTTCATTCTCATCAAAGGAAAATTCCACCAGGAGGACATCACAATTTTGAACATCTATGCCCCAAATACAAAACCATATTCATTTGTAAATGAAATATTATTAAACCTTAAATCACACATTGATCCCAACACCTTAGTAGTGGGAGACTTCAACACTCCACTTTCATGAAGGGACAGATCATCCAAACAGAAGCTAAACAGGAAAATAAGGACACTTACAGAGCCCCAAATCAAATGGACATAATAGATGTTTACAGAAATTTTCACCCAAATTCAAAAGAATATACTTTATTTTCAGCACCTCATGGAACCTTCTCCAGAACAGACCATACAGTTGGTCAAAAAGCAAGCCTCAGCAGATACAAGACAATTGAAATAATCCCTTGTATCCTGTCTGACCACCATGGTCTAATGCTGGACCTCAACAACAAAAGAAATGGCAAAAAGCCTACACATACATGGAAACTGAACAACTTGATACTCAATGACAGCTGGGATAGGGAAGAAATAAAAGACTTCCTAGAAGTCAATGAAAATGAAGGCACAATATACCCAAACTTATGGGACACAATGAAAGCAGTGCCAAGAAGAAAGTCCACATCACTCAGTATCTTCAAGAAGAAATTTGAAACATTGTATTCAAGCAACTTAATAGCTCACCTGAAAGCCCTAGGGAAAAAAAAAGAAGCAGACACACAGTAGAGGAGTAGAGGGATGAAAATACTCAAGCTCAGGGCAGAAATCAACCAGAGAACTCCAAAATTAACTAAAAAAAAAAAAAGAAAAAAAAAATCAGAAGCCTTCCTGTATACCCAAGACAAAAGGGCCGAGAAAGAAATCAGGGACACAACACCCTTCACAATTGCCACTAATAATATAAAGTACCTTGGAGTAACTCTGACCAAGCAAGTTAAAGATCTATTTGAAAAAAAACTTCAAGTCTCTTAAGAAAGAAATTGAAGAAGCTATCAGAAGATGGAAAGATCTACAACGCTCATGAATTGGTAGGATTAGCATAGTGAAAATTTCCATCAAAATACCAACACAATTCTTTATAGACCTTAAAGGAAAAATTCTCATCTTCATATGGAAAAACAAAAAACCCAGAATTTCCAAAACGATCCTGTACAACAACAGATCGTCTGGAGGTATCTCCATTCCTGATCTCAAGCTGTACTACATAGTAATACTATTAAAAACTGCATGGTGATACCTCTAGAAGATCTTTTATTGTAAAGGATTATTTTAACAATTCTGGGTTACTTATTATTTCATATGAAGTTGAGATTTTTTTCTTTCAAAGTCTGTAAAGAATTGTGTTTGTATTTTGATGGGAATTGCATTGAATCTTTAGATTGCTTTTGGTAAGATGGCCATTTTTCCTATGCTAATCCTGCCTAGCTGTGAGCATGGGAGATCCTTCTATCTTCTGATATCTTCTCCCAAGTCTTTCTTCAGAGACTTGAAATTTTTATTTCATACAGGACTTTGACTTTCTTGGTTAGGGCCACACCAAGGTACTTTATGACCTTCATGGCTATTGTGAAGAGTATTGTTTCCCTAATTTCTTTCTCAGCCCATTTGTCTTTTGTATACAGGAGGGCTTTGTGATTTTTTTTGAGTTAACTTCCAAAACAATTCTGAACAACAACAGATCTTCAGTCGGTATCTCCATCTCTGATCTCAAACACGGCTATACAGCAACAGTACTAAAAACGGCATGGTACTGGCATAGAAACCGACTGGTGGATCAATTTAATCGAATAGAAGACCCAGAAATAAACCTACACACTTATGGATACATTTATGGTTTTGACAAAAATGTCAAAACCATACAATGGAAAAAAGATAGCATCTTCAACAAATGGTGCTGGTCTAACTGGAAGTCTACATGTAGAAAAATGCAAATAGATCCATACTTACCACCCTGCACAAAACGAAAGTTCAAATGGATCAAAGACCTCAACATAAAACCAGACACACTAAATTGGTTAGAAGAAAAAGTGGGAAGAGCCTAGAACTCATTGACACAGGAGACAACTACCTGAACAGAACACCAACAGCACAGGCTCTAAGAGCAACAATCAATAAATGGGACCTCATGAAACTGAAAAGCTTCTGTAATGCAAAAGACACTGTGGTCAAAATAAAATAACTGCCTACAGATTGGGAAAGGATCCTCACCAGCCCTATACCTGACAAAGGGCTAATATTCAGAATATTTAAATACCTCAAGAAGTTAAAAGCAAGAAATCAAGCAATCCAATTAAAAAATGGGGTACAGAGCTAAACAGAGAATTCTTTGTAGAGGAATATCAAATGGCTGAAAACACTTAAAGAAATGCTCAACATCCTTAGTAATCAGGGAAATGCATATCAAAACGATCCTGAGATTTCATCTTATACCTATCAGAATGGCTAAGATCAAAAACTCAAGTGACAACACATGCTGAAGAGTGGGGAACCCTCCTCCATTGCTGGTGGGAGTGTAAACATGTACAACCACTTTGAAAATCAATCTGATGCTTTCTCAGGCAATTAGGAATAACACTTCCTCAAGATCCAGCTATACCACTCCTAGGCATACATCCAAAATAGGCTCAAGTACACAATAAGGACATTTGCTCAACCATGTTTGTAGCAGCTTTATTTGTATTAGCCAGAACCTGGAAACAACCCAGATATCCCTCAATGGAGGAATGAATACAATAGTTTTGATACATTTACATAATGGAATACTACACAGCAATTAAAAGCAAAGAAATCATGAAATTTGCAGAAAAATGGTGGGATCTAGAAAAGATCATCCTGTGTAAAGTATCCCAGAAGCAGAAAGACACACACGGTATATAATCAGTTATAAGTGGATACAGGACCTATAAGATAGGGTAAACATACTAAAATCTGTACGGGGTAAGATGACCAATAGCATTTAGAAAGATAAATGGGATGGACATTGGAAGTAGGAGAAAACAAGCAACAGGACAGGAGCCTACCACAGAGAGCCTCTGAAAGACTCTACCTAGTACCAAAGCAGATGCTGAGACTCATAACCAAACCTTGGTCAGAGTGCAGGAAATCATATGAAAAAGGGGGAGTTAGTAAGACCTGGAGAGGACGTAAGTGCCACAAGGACTAAATATATCTGGGCACAGGGGTCTTTTCAGAGACTGGTTCTCCAACCAAGAACCATGCATGAATATAACCTAGAACTCCTGCTCAGATGTAGCCCAGGGCAGCTCAGCATCTAAGTATGTTTCCCTGGTAAGGGTAACAGGGACTGTCTCTAACATGAACTTCGTGGCTGGCTCTTTGACCTCTTCTCCCCCCCCCCATCACCGAGGGAGGAGCAGCTTTGCCAGTCCACAAAGGAGGACATTGCAGCCTGATGAGACCTGATAAACTATGGTCAGATGGAAAGGGAGGAGGACCTCCTCTATCAGTGAGCTTTGAGAGGGGCAGGGAAGAGATGAGGGAGGGATGATGGGATTGGGAGGGAATAAGAGAGAGGGCTACAGCTGGAATACAAAGTGAATAAACTGTAATTAGTATAAAAATAAAAAATAAATAGATCTACTTAGGTTAACAATAAATAAATAAATAGATAGATAGATAGATAGATAGATAGATAGATAGATAGATAGATAGATAGATAAATAAATAAAGTTGGCTGGGGTTTTTGTTTTTTTTTTTTTTTTTTTTTTTTTTGTAATCCAGTGATCCAGTGTCTCTCAGCAGTAATTTTTTTGTTGTTGTTCATTAGCAACTGAAAATTTTAAAGTTAATAAAGCATTATGCAATCTATCTTTGGGGGGTGTTTGTTACCCCTTTTGTTTATTAATCATGTCTTTTAAAATATGATTAGATCTTCCTACAATTGCTTGTCCTATAAAATTGTATGGTATACCTGAAATATTCTTTATATTCTAATATGAAAAAACTTTTTAATTTTACTAGAGACATGTTGGAGCATTGTCAGTCTTAATTTGTACAGGTATCCGTAATAGCCATAACTTCTAATAAATGTGTATTTACAGTATCAGCCTTTTCATAACTGAAAGCCCATTGAAATACTGTATATATCTGTAGTATGGTGAACATACTTCAATTTTCCCAACTCTGCCAAATGAAACACAATCATTCCTTTTAAAAACAAAATTTTAATGTACATTGTGGTTTTTTTTAAGCATATCTGTCTGTCTTTATGAGGGTGCTGGATCCCCTCAAACACAAGATACAGACAGCTGTAATCTGCCGTGTATGTGCTGGAAATTGAATCCAGGTTCTCTAAAAGAGCAGCCAGTGCTCTTAACCACGGAGCCATCTCTCCAGCCCCAAAATTCATTTCTTTGAGCATATTTTGGGTTATTCCTGCAGGTAGTGGAGTTTGGTTATACAAAGAACAAGTAGAATATTTCCTCATAATTTTCTTAGCTTGTTGCTAAGTGATAGAAAATTCCTTTTTCAAACCTCTGCTGTTAATTTGGTGGATTTTTTAAATGAAATTCATAAGCTTCCAGCATATAACCTATTAATAGGTGATCCTTTTCATTATTACCTTATGCTAGAGAACCTGGTAGACCGGCAATGAATCTGCTATGTGTTATGTTCTGCCTGCACACCAGAAGATGGACCAGATCTCACTGTAGATGGTTATGAACCACCATGTGGTTGCTGGGAATTGAACTTAGGACCTTTGGAAGAACAGCCAGTGTTCTTAACCTCTGAGCCATCTCTCCAGCCTGACTATGAAGGATTTCTGATTACTTGTTATAGTTGAATAAATAGCAGAACTTAATTCTGAATCATCTGGAATAAGTTAGCAGTTTCTACATGCAAAAACACCTCTTTCTGCATATTGAGAGCCAGTAACTATACTATGAGTTTCTGGAAAATCTAATACCAAAAGAATGGCATATAGTTTTGATCTTTTAACTGTACCATAAGGGCTCTGAGCCAATTTACTTTTTGTTTGTAATTTATAACCTGCTTTTACTGATGTATTTGCATCAGTGTAGAATATAGGGGCTTTGGAAATTTGTGTCCCTTTTACTGTATGAGGGTGATTCCAATTAGTTCTTTCTATGAAGTCTCTTGCTTTGGGGGTATTTGCTGTTAGTTTCTTCCAAGAAATTACTGCAAGTTCTTTGGCAATGTTCATTTTCTGCTCATCCTAAGGCAATTTAAGCATTAGCAAAAGGTACCACAATTTCTGCTGGGTCTATTCCCACTAATTGATGAAGTCTCATTTTTATTTTCAGAATCAATTCTGAAACCTTTTCTATATAGGTCTTTAAGTTTTTCCTCCATTTGTGTGGTAAAAATATCCATTCTAAGATATAATCTTTTCTCTGCATAAGGATTCCTATGGGAAAATGATTAGAAGTTAAAATAACCAAAATACAATCCAGCTTTGGATCCAAGCCATCCACATGCGCATCTTGTAATTTCTTTTCTACCAGAGCCAATTCTCTCTCAACCTCAGCTGATAATTTTCTTGATCTATGTAAGTCCTTATCACCTTGAAAGGTTTTAAATAAGTTACTTAGTTCTTGAGTTATTAATTCAGTTGTGGGCCTTAGCCAATTAATGTCTCCCAACAATCTTTTTTTTTTTTTAAATCATGAGTTTGTAATTGATCCCTCCTGATTTGTACCTTCTGTGATTAAATTTTTTGAAGACCTAGCTTATATCCTAGATTATTTCTATAGTCTCCTCTTTATATCTATATATTTATATATCTATATCTATATCATCTCTATCTCTATCTATCTAGTTATCTAGCTAGCTAGCTATTTTTTTTTTTTTTTTTCAGGAGCAACTTGTAATCTCCAGCAAGACAAATTTACTTCATCAAACATTTTTTTCTAAGCAATCTCCATTCAAATCAGTCAGCAATATAGCATCCATATTATGCTAAATTATAGATTGAAAAAACTGCTTAGAAAATACTAATGGCTGTCATAAAATATTGGCACAAGGTAAGCATGTTTAATATTCCTTGTGGCAAAATTCTCCATTGTTATCTCTTAATAGGAATGGGGTGGTTAAATATGGTCACAGTGAAAACACATTTTCTCTATCTTGTTCTTTTAAAGGTGTAGTAAAAAAGCAATCTTTTAAATCAATTACTATAATGGACCATGCCATAGGTAATAATGAAGGCAAGGGAATTCTAGGCAGTGAAGAGCTCATTGGTGGATTCATCTTATTTGTGGCTCTTAAATTTGTTCACCCTCCATTTTCAAGATTTCTGTTTATAATTAACACTGGGAAATGCCAAGTGCTGGTCATCTCTTCTATATGCTAAGCCTCCAGCTGCTCTTGGGCTATCTCTTCTAGTGCTGGTACTTTTTTTTTTCCCTCTCATAGGCCATTGTTCTACCCAAACAAGCCTATTTGTCAACCAACATAGTGGTAAGATCATTGGTGTTCTGTCAGCAGTAGCTCCCCCTTATAAATTTGAAGAGCCAACCTCTGCTGTGTCCTGTTTATGACAACTTGGACAGTCTATGGTTATTCTTGATAACATTTTGATACCTTCATCAGGAACATCTCCTATTTTATGTCATGTTCCTGAAGTTGGGGAAATGCTGATCTGTGCTTCCCATTGTCGCAATAGATTTCTCCCCCATAAATTCATGGCGGTATTAGTCACATATGACTTTAATTTTTCTATTTGACCTTTTGGCCCTATACATTTAAGCTATTTTACATTTTGTTTTATCTGGGATAAAGTTACAACCCTTATAAAGTGAACACTTACCACCTGAAGAGGCCAAGATTATGGTGATATTATTATTACATCTGCTTCTGTATAGACCATATCATAAATTTCAATATTATTCATGAATACTTTTAATTTTGGCCTCTGATCATCTATAGAAGTTTGTCAGAAATATTTGTTTTCTGGCCTTTTCTTGTTTTTTGTTTTATGTATTGAAGCTGCTCTGACTTTGATTTCTAGGTTATTAATTTTTATATCCAGAGCAGTGTTGGTTAATTGTTCTCTGGATGAGTTTCTCTACTGTTGACCTGAGATGAACCATTTGAAAAGAGAAGAAAAGAAAGAAAAGAGAAAAGGAGAAAAGAGAATAATTTTATTTTACAGCCTGGTTTATTTAAAGAGCAGTGTTGGGGTGAGAGTGAGGGGGTGGGGTTACAGGGTAGGATTAGTTCACTTACTGTGTTTTACTTCCTTTTCTCCAGGCTTTATTTCTGGAGCAGTACCCTTGACATGTAGCCTTAGCTATGTTCTCTATGTTCTGACACAAAGGGCCACATCTGCTTTGATTTGCAAAAATTTCACTGTTTCGGTCCAGGTTTTTGGAAGCTTTGGTGACTGAACATTTTTCTAAGGCATTAGAGTAACGTTTTCTACTAAACTACATAGATATTACATTCACAGAAAATAATATCATAGGCCAAACATCATGGCAAGTACTGAACCTAATACATGATAGAATTTTTTTTCTATTAAGTCTGGGCTTTTAACTTTTCACTGCAAAAGACAAACCCCATAGCTCCTTTTGGTGCATCTCTTTAGCACATTATTTTTGTGCTTTGAGGCAATGGTAGGCTCAATAAAAGTAACTGGAACACTGTACTGATAGATAACCAGGCTCTTTCTAAACTGCTAGTCTAGGCAGTGTGTATATCCTGGGCACTGTGGACAAAGGTGTATAATTTCCTTGAGAGATAGAAGGGGTGTCAAGAAATTTTATCAAGCTGCTCAATTAATGGTTTCTCAGACAGGGAATGTCAGTTCACCAGGGATGAGCTTCCATATTGTTTTCCAGTCTCAAGCAGTCATCACTAAGCATAATACATATGAACTACCTTAATGAACTTAGAATTTTATACTTATAAAATTATATATATATATATATATATATATATATATATATATATTATGCATATACTATAATAATAAGAGGCCATCAATTTGAGGAGGGGATAGGGAATGAATTGAAGAGATGAAAGGGATGATATAAATAAGGTGTTCAAATATGAAATTATCAAAAAGTGAATGAAAACATAATTTGCAGTTTGATTAGTAGGCCTTAAACTGGAAATCACAAAAATATCCTTCTCACATTGCTTCACCAAAAAAATTTTTTTATCAAGCATTGGCTCATTCTGTCTCACGGTTTCTATCAAAGATACATACTCAGAATGAATAAACAAGATTGCCCTTGCCTTGCCTCATTTCCTTAGGATATCACTGAATGTGAAATGACAACCAATAACTATTTCATTTCTCTTAATTAATAATTTTGGAAGAGATCCAAGCATAATAAGAAATAATTTCAATGAGTAGAGTTTCAGATAACATGGGTAGGTTGTTGAGATATGGGTGTATCAAGTCTTAAACATCTCCACATATTGTTCTGGTTAAGTGTGATGATACATATAAACCCCTATGTACAGCACAAGGTACTGGCATGCAGTCAGCAACACTCTTCACAGCAGCTTTAACCCTGACATCACCATATGCGTTCACTGTCCAAAGGCCAGAGCTATTTACAGTTGTATCTGTATTAGACAAAAGTCCTGTGCATCCCCTGCATAGGAGAAGGATATGATAGCCTATGTTCTTATATAGCAATCGTGAGACATCTCAAGTTCTTGGTCCAAATATCAGTAGGTCTATAAAATAAAAACAAAGAATTACCCCTACAACAAAACCTTTAGAATGAAGACACTGGCAAAAACCAGAAGAGGAACTCTGAGATTCAGCAGGGTCATGGAGTTCAATTATGAAAGAATTGCAGATGAAGCCAGTCCCCGAGGTAGGAGCAGGGAGTCAGGCAGCAGCCCTGAGCAGACTTAGAACCTTGTGAAGAGTCAGGTGCATTATATCTATGTGGCTGGGCATTTGGGGCTCTCTGAACTCCACCATCTGCTGATTAGACAAAAGGGTTTCACAATAATAACACACAAACTTTTATTCATTAAAGCCTTGATGGTATATGTCTCGTTAGAAAGCAAAAGCATGAAGGGAAGGAACATAAATTTGGTGTCTACCATTTTCCCATGTTAAGACAATCATTTTCTTGCCATCCTACAATACATTAAATAATATTTTAATTTAGTTTTACTTATCTATTGTAAAACTTAAAATCAAAATATAATTACATAACTTCACACATTCCCTGTATTTCCTTCAACCTTTCATGCCCCCCTCACTTCTTCTCAAATTTATATATCATGCTGAGTTCATTTACTGCAGCACATGTTTAAATAACATTGTTAGCTAGATCAAGAATATTAAATTTCCCAGGATACATGAGTACTATTTAGTAGTAAATGACTCTTTCAAATTAGCACTACAATACTTGTTTCAGAAAAACAATAAACCAAGACACCTTCTTTGATCTATTTTTTCAGTGTTTAACAACATTAAAAATGTCTAATTAGTTTGCAGTTCAATTGAATTATCTTAAAAAAAATACCAAAGTTCTGGGTAAGTGGTTCAATAATAAAAAAATTGTCTAACACATGTCAGGCTCTGAGTCTAACTCACTAGCATAACAATAAACACTCAAAGAGAAAAAAGCTCTCCTTTTTCCATATTAATGAAAATATTATGAAATAGTGAACATTTAGAATATCAAATATTCACTTTTCTGAGCATAATTCTACATACACTAATGAAGCAGCTATCACATTGATGTTGATTCGAAGCTGCAGTAAGAAAAGTCCTGAACAACAGCCCTGAACGTTGAGGTGTCAAAATGGAGGACGAAGAATGAGAAAGTAAAGGCAGAAACCTGGGATCAGGAGGTCTGCCTGGCTGATAAATCAAGCCAGCAAGTTTTTGAGAAGCAAAGCACTTATGCACTGTCTGCAGTAGGGAAATGGTACAGAGTCAGTAGAAAACTATTACAAGTCAGAGCAAAGTTTCAGAAATCTAATCAAACAATGTTACATAAAGGGAACTCAGACTATCTCAAGCACATTTCAGAGCAAACAGTACTAGCCTTAGGCTCTCACAATGTTCCCAAACAGCACCAAGTGCTCAAACATATGGCCATATCAGGATCATTTCTCATTCAAACCTCTACAACCATATTTTGTCATTTGCTTAAATAAATGTAGTGTTTGGTTTAACACCTGCTTGTTAGCAGACAGCTGCCTGAGGGCCTGACCTCTGTGAATGAGTTCTCCTTTAGGTTCTTTTAAACAATTTTTTATTATTATCGTTTACTCAGTTTGTGTCCTGGCTGTGGCCCCCTTCCTCATCTCCTCTTTATAACACCCGCCCTCCCTCTTCTCCACCTATGCCCCATCCCTAGTCCACTGATCAAGGAGGTCCTCCTCTCCTTCAATTTGACAGCATATCAGGTCTCATCAGGACTGGTTGCATTGTCTTCCTCTGTGGACTGGCAAAGCTGCATCCCCCAGGGGAAGGTGATCAGAGAGTCTGTCACTGAGTCATGCCAGAGAAAGTCCTTGCTCCCCTTCCTAGGGACCCCACTTGGAGACTAAGTCTATGGGCTACAACTGAGCCAGGGATTTAGGTCCTCTCCATGCATTATCTTTGGTTGGGGTATCATTTTATTCACGGACCCTAGGGCTCAGATTTTATGGCTCTGTTGATCTCCTTTTGGAGCTCCTACCCCCTTCAGGTCTTTCTGTCTGCCCCTTCTTTCATAAGATTCCCTGCACTCTGCCCAAAGTTTGCCTATGAGTCTCAGCCTCCACTTTGATACCTCGATCAGTAGTCTTTCAGTGGCCGTCTGTGGTAAGCTCCTGTCCTGTTCCCTGTCTTCTGCATCCAATGTCTATCATATTTGTCCTTCTGAATGAATTGAACATCCTCCTTAGAGTCTTTTTTGTTTTTAGCTTATTTAGGGATATATGTTTTCGTATCTTTATCCTATATTACGTGGCTAATATCAACTTATGAGTGAAAATATATCATGGATGTCTTTCTCCTTCTGGGATACCTCACTCAAGATGATCTTTTCTAGTTTCCACCATTTGCCTGCAAATTTCATGATTTCCTTCTTTTTAACAGCCGAGTCGTATTCCATTGTATAAATGTACCACAATTTCTATATCCATTCCTCCACTGAGGGACATTTAGGTTATTTGCAGTTTCTGGCTATTACTAATAGAGCTGCTATGAACATGGTTGAGCAAATGTCCTTGTGTATTTGAGCATCTTTTGGATATATGCCTAGGAGAGGTATAGCTGGATCTTGATGTAGCACTATTACTAATTTTCTGAGAAAGCACCAGATCGATTTCCAAAGTGGTTGTACAAGTTTACATTTAAAGCAGCAATGGAGGAGGGTTCCCCTTTCAACACATCCTCTCCAGCATGTGGTGTGACTTGAGTCAGGGTTGTTTTTATTTGCATCTCTCTGATGACTAAGGATGACAGGCATTGCTTTTCCATTTTCTTTCATTATTTTATTTTATTTTTAATATAATTTTTTATTTATTTCAATTTATTCACTTTGTTTCCCTGCTGTAACCCCACCTTCATTCCCTCCAAATCCTGCTCTCCCTCCCTCATCTCCACCCATGCCCCTTCCCCAGTTCACTGATAGTAAAGGACCTCCTCCTTTTCCATCTGACCCTATCCTATTAGGTCTAATCAGGACTGTGTTTCATAATCTTCCTTTGTGGCCTGGTCAGGCTGTTGCGCCCCCCCCCCCCCCCTCAGGGAGCCCATTTGGAGACTAAGCTGCCAAAGCCTACATCTGTGCAGGGGTTCAGGTTATCTCCATAAATGTCATTAGTTCGAGTATCAGTCTCAGAAAGGACCCCTAGGCCCAGATTTTTTGGTTCTGTTGGTCTCCTTATGGAGTTCCAGACCCTTGCAGGTCTTTCTATCTTGCAATCTTTCATAAGATTTCCTCCACTCTGCCTAAAGTTTAGCTATGAGTCTCAGCATCTGCTTTAATACCCTGTTGGGTAAAATCTTTCAGAGGCCCTCTGTGGTAGGCTCCTGTCTTATTCCTTATTTTCGCCTTCTTCCAATGTCTATCTCATTTGCCTTTCTGAATGAAGATTGAGCCTCTTACCCAGGGTCCTCCTTCTTGATTAGCTTCTTTATTTGTACAGATTTTTGTATGAATATCCTATATTATATGTCTACTATCCACTTATAAGTGAGTATATACTATGTGTGTCATCTGCTTCTGGGATAGCTCACTCAGAAATGATCTTTTCTAGTTCTCACCATTTGCCTGCAAATTTCATGACTTCCTTGTTTTTAATTGCAGGGTAGTATTCCATTGTGTAAATGTACCACAATTTCAGTATCCATTCCTCAAATAAGGAGCATCTCGGTTATTTCCAGATTCTGGCTGTTACAAATAGAGCAGCTATGAACATGGTTGAGGAAATGTCCTTGTTGTATAGTCGAGCATCTTTTGGATATATACCTAGGAGTAGTATAGCTGAATCTTGAGGTAACACTATTCCTAATTGTCTGAGAAAGCACAAAATTTATTTCCAAAGTGGTTGTACAAGTTTACATTCCCACCAGCAATGGAGGAGGGTTCTCCTTTTTCCACATCCTATCCAGATGTGTTGTCACTTGAGTTATTCATCTTAGCCATTCTGATGGGTATAAGGTGAAATCTCAGGGTGGTTTTGATTTGCATTTCCCTGATGACTAAGAATGTTGAGCATTTCTTTAAATCTTTCTCTGACATTTGTTATTTCTCTATTGAGAATTCTCTGTTTAGCTCTGTATCCTATTTTTTTTTTTAAGAAAAGCAATTTGTTTTATATCCTCTTTCATTGTTCATTTCAATTACTTAGATTTAGTCCTTCATCATCCCTTTTCATTTAGGTTTTTCTTGTTTTCTGCATGTTATAGTGTACCCACATGTGCAGCTATGTGTATGTATACATATAATATGCATTTATTTCTTGGTGGAGAATTAGTTTCTTCCATTTTTTTCTGTAGTTGATATACCTAGAAAACAACAATAAAAATAAAACGGACTTTTTTCTTCCTAATTTTTCTACAGCAAACAGACATATATTTTCTTCTCCTTCCTTTTGTTCTAATAATTTTTTTATTAATTACACTCTATTCACTTTGTATCCCCCCCATAAGTCCTTCCCTCCTCCCCTCCCGGTCTCACACTCTCTCCCCATTTTTTACGCATGCCCCTCACCAAGTCCACTGATAGGGGAGGTCCTCCTCTCCTTCCTCCTGATCTTAGTCTATCAGATCACATCAGGAGTGGCTGCATTGTCATCTTCTGTGGCCTGTTAAGTCTGCTCCCCACTCAGGGGGAGGTGATTGAAGAGCTGGCCAATCAGATTATGTCAGAGGCAGTCCCTCTTCCCATTACTATGGAACCCACTTGGACATTGAAGTGCAGTGGGCTACATTTGTGCAGAGGTTCTAGGTTATCTCCATACCTGGTACTTGGTTGGAGTATGAGTCTTTGGAAAGACCCCTGTGTGCAAATTCTGTTGTTCTCCATGTAGAGTTCCTGTCCTCTCCAGATCTTACTATTTCCCACTTTTTTCATAAGATTCCATGCACTCTGTCCAGCAGTTGGCCATTAAGTCTCAGCATCTGCTTTGATAGTCTGCAGAGGCCCTT
Organism: Psammomys obesus; assembly: GCF_907164565.1. Taxonomy (NCBI): domain Eukaryota; kingdom Metazoa; phylum Chordata; class Mammalia; order Rodentia; family Muridae; genus Psammomys; species Psammomys obesus. The sequence goes on along the minus strand of NW_026585626.1, from coordinate 13,263,351 downwards.
TCAGAGGCCCTCAGTGGCAGGTTCCTAACTTGTTTCCTATTTTCTTCTTCTGATGTCCATCCTCTTTGCCTTTCGGGATGGGGATTGAATATTTTAGTCAGTCTTCCCTCTTGATTAGTTTCTTTAGATGTACAGATTTTAGTAGGTTTATCCTATATTATATGTCTATATGAGTGAGTATATACCATGTGTCTTTCTGTTTCTGGGACAGCTCACTCAGGATGATCCTTTCCAGTTCCCACCATTTATCTGCAAATTTCATGATATCCTTATTTTTCATTGCTGAGTAATATTTGATTGTATAGATTACCACAATTTCTGTATTCATTCTTCAGCTGAGGGGCATCTGGGTTGTTTCCAGCTTCTGGCTATTACAAATAAAGCTGCTACAAACATGGTTGAGCAAATGTCCTTTTTGTGTACTTGAGCCTCTTTTGGGTATATGCCTAGGAGTGGTATGGCTGGACCTTGAGGTAGTGCTATTCCTAGTTGTCTGAAAAAGAGCCAGATGGATTTCCAGAATGGTTGTACAAGTTTACATTTCCACCAGTAGTGGAGGAATGTTCCCCTTTCTCCACAGCCTCTCCAGCACATACTGTTACATGAGTTTTTGATCTTAGCCATTCTGATGGGTGTAAGGTGAATTCTCAGGGTTGTTTGCATTTCCCTGATGGCTAATGAGTTTGGCTAATGAGGTTCTTTAAGTGTTTCTCTGCCATTCAATATTCCTCTATCGAGAATTCTCTCTTTAGCTCTGTTCCCCATTTTTTGATTGGATTACTTGATTTGTTGCTTTATAGCTTTTTAGTTCTATATATATACTGGATATTAGTCCTCTGTCAGATAAAGGGTTGGTGACGATTCTTTCCCAATCTGTAGGCAGTCGTTTTGTTTTGATGACAGTGTCCTTTGCTTTACAGAAGCTTTTCAGTTTCATGAGGTCCCATTTATTGATTGTTCCTCTTAGAGCCTGTGGTGTTGCTGTTCTGTTCAGGAAGTTGTCTCCTGTACCAATGAGTTCAAGGCTCTTCCCCACTTTTTCTTCTAACAGGTTTAGTGTGTCTGGTTTTATGTTGAGGTCTTTGATATGCTTGGACTTTAGTTTTGTGCAGGGTGATAAGTATGGATCTATTTTCATTTTTCTACATGTAGACATCCAGTTAGAACAACACCATTTGTTGATGACACTATCTTTTTTCCATTGTATGGTTTTGGCATCTTTGTCAAAGATCAGGTGTCCATAAGTGTGTGGGTTTATTTCTGGGTCTTATGTTCAGGTCCATTGATCCACCAGTCGGTTTCTTTGCCAGTACCATGCAGTTTTTATTACTGTTGCTCTATAGTACAGCTTAAGATCAGGGATGGAGATACCTCCAGAAGATCTTTTATTATAGAGGATTGTTTTAGCAATTCTGGGTTTCTTGTTATTCCATATGAAGTTGAGAATTTTTCTTTCAAGGCCTGTAAAGGATTGTGTTGGTAATTTGATGGGAATAGCATTGAATCTGTAGATTGCTTTTTGGTAAAATGGCCATTTTTACTATGTTAATCCTGCCCAGCCATGAGCATGGGAGATCTTTCCATCTTCTGATATCTTCTTCCATTTCTTACTTCAGAGACCTGAATTTTTTTTTCATGAAAGTCTTTGGCTTGCTTGGTTAGGGTCACAACAAGGTACTTTATGTCATTTGTGGGTATTGTGAAGTGTGTTGTTTCCCTAATTTCTTTTTCAGCCGTTTTTCCTTTTGTATACAGGAGGGCTACTGATTGTTTTGAGTTAATTGTATATCTGGCCACTTTGCTGAAGGTATTTATCAGCTGTAGGAGTTCGCTGGTAGAATTTTTGGAGTCACTCAGATATATTATCATATCATCTGCAAAAAGTGATAATTTGACTTCTTCCTTTCCAATTTGTATTGCCTTGATCTCCTTGAACTGTCTTATTGCTCTAGCAAGGACTTCCAGAACTATGTTCAAGAGATATGGAGAGAGTGAGCAGCCTTTCATTGTCCCTGATTTCAGTGGGATTGATTTAAATTTCTCTCCATTGAGTTTGATGTTGGCTATAGGCTTGCTGTATATCGCCTTTACTATGTTCAGGTATGTGCCATGTATCCTGATCTCTCCAAGACTTTAAACATGAATGGATGTTGGATTTTGTCAAATGCTTTTTCAGCATCTAAGGAGATTATCATGTGGTTTTTTTTCTTTCAGTTTGTTAATATGGTGGATCACATTGATGGATTTCCATATATTGAGCCACCCCTGCATACCTGGGATGAAGCCTACTTGGTCATAGTGGATGGTATCTTTTTTGTGTTCTTGTATTCGGTTTGGAAGCATTTTGTTGAGTATTTTTGCATTGATGTTCATAAAGGAGATTGGCCTGAAGTTCTCTTTCTTTGTTGGGTCTTTGTGAGCTTTACGTACCAAGGGACTGTGGCTTCATAGAATGAGTTTGGTAATGTTCCTTCTGTTTCTACTTTGTGGAATAGTTTGAAGAGAATTAGAGTTAGCTCTTCTTTGAAGGTCTGATAGAATTCTGAGCTGAAACCATCTGGTGTTGGGCTTTTTTTGGATGGGAGACTTTCAATGACTGCTTCTATTTCTTTATGGGATATAGGACTATTTAATTGATTTACCTGGTCTTCATTCAGCTTTTGGTAAGTGGAATCGGTCAAGAAAATTGTCCATTTCATTTAGATTTTCAAATTTTGTGGCATATAGACTTTTGAAGTAAGTCCTAATGATTGTTTAGATTTCCTCAGTGTCTGTAGTTATGTCCCCCTTTCTGTTTCTGATTTTGTTGATTTGGATGGTATCACTCTGCCTTTTACTTAGCTTGGCTAAGGGTTTGTCTATCTTGATTTTCTCAAAGAACCAGCTCTTGGTTTAATTGATTCTTTGAATTGTTTTATTTGTTTCTTATTGATTGATTTCAGCCCTGAGTTTGATTATTTCCAGCCGTCCACTCCTTTTTGGTGTGTCTGCTTCTTCTTTTTCTAGGGTTTTTAGGTGAGCCATTAAGTTGCTTGAATGAGCTGTCTCGATTTTTTTTTTTTTTTTTTTGAAGGCGCTTAGTTTTATGAACTTTCCTCTTAGCACTGCTTTCATTGTGTCCCACAAGTTTGGGTATGTTATGCCTTCATTTTCATTGAATTATAAGAAGACTTTAATTTCTTTCTTTATTCCTTCCTGACCCAGCCGTCATTTAGTAGGAAGTTGTTCAGTTTCCATGTGTGTGTAAGCTTTTTGCTATTTCTGTTGTTGTTGAGGTCCAGCTTTATTCCATGGTGATCAGATAGGATACAAGTGATTATTTCAATCTTCTTGTATCTGTTGAGGCTCTCTTTGTGATGAACCTATGGTCTATTTTGGAGAAGGTTCCATGAGGTGCTGAGAAGAAGGTAAATTCTTTTGTGTTTGGGTGTAAGGTTTTGTAAATGTCAGTTAGGTGTATTTGATTCATGACCTCTGTCAGAGACATTGTTTCTTTATTTAATTTCTGTTTTGTTGACATGTCCTTTGTTGAGAGTGAGGTGTTGAAGTCTCCCACCATTAATATGTGGGGAACTATGTGTGGTTTAAATTTTATCATTGTTTCTTTTACAAATGTGGGTGCCCTTGTATTTGGGACATAGATGTTCAGGACTGTGATGTCTTCTTGGTATAATTTTCCCTTGATGAGTATGAAGTGTCCTTCCCCATCTCTTTTGATTAATTTTGGTTGAAAGTCTATTTTATCAGATATTAGATTGGCTATTCCTACTTGATTCTTGGGTTCATTTGCTTGGAAAGCTGTCTTGCAGCCTTTTAACCTCAGGTAATGTCTATCTTTGTGACTTAGGTGTGTTTCTTGTAAGCAACATATTGTTGGGTTTTGTTTACGCATCCATTCTGTTAGTCTGTGTCTTTTTATTGGAGAGTTGAGACCATTGATGTTGAGAGAGATTAATGACCAGTGGCTGTTAGAACCTTTGATTTTGATGTTGGCTGTGGTCATAATTTTGTGGGCTTGGTTGCTTTTTGTTTTACTATAGTGAGGTTAATTATTTCTTGTGTTTTTTTGAAAGTAGCTAATTTTCTTGGGTTGTATCTTTCTTTGTCCTATCTTCTGTAACATTGGATTTGTGTGTCGGTATTGTTGAAATTTATTTTTGTCATTGAATATCTTGTTTTCTCCGTCTATGAGGACTGAGAGTTTTGCTGGGGATAGTAGCCTGGGCTGACATCTGTGTTCTCTTAGGTTCTGCCTGATATCTGTCCAGGCCCTTCTGGCTTTCATAGTTTCTGTTGAAAAGTCATGTATGATTCTGATGGGTTTGCCATTATATGTTACTTGGCCATTTTCCCTTGCAGCTTTTAGTATTTTTTCTTTGTTCTGTATACTTACTGTTTTGATTATTATGTGGTGGGTGGATTTTCTTTTCTGATCTAATTCATTGGGTGTTCTGTAGGTCTCTTGTATTCTTATATGCCTCTCTTTTATGTTGGGGAAATTTTCTTCAATGATTTTGTTGAAAATATTTTCTGGGCCTTGGAGGAGGGAATTGTGTTTCCTCTCTTCCTATTATTCTTACGTTTTGTCTTTTTATGTTGTCTTGGATTTCTTAGACGGTCTGTGTCAGGAATTTTTTAGATTTAACATTTTCTTTGACAGATACATCCATTTCTTCCATTGTATCTTTCACACCTGAGATTCTTTCTTCCACCTCTTGAAGTCTATTGGTTATGCTTACCTCTGTAGTTCCTGTTTTCTTCCCTAAGTTCTTCCTCTCCACAATTTCCTCCTTTTGTGTTTTTTTTTAATTCTGCCAACTCTATCTTCAGATCTTGAGTTGTTTTCTTGATTACTTTGACCTGTCTGACTGTATTTTCCTGTTTTTTTTTTCTTCAATTCCTTCAGCTGTTTGTTTGAACAATCCTCTGATTCTTTTATTTCTTCCAGTGATTTAAGTATTTCCTCTCTGTAGGCCACAAACTGTTTGGCTGCAACTTCCTGTATTTCTTTACTGATGGCCATTATCTGTTTGAGGTTATCTTCTTCTATGTCTTTACACATTTTATTTGTTTCCTCTGTATCCTCTTCATGAGCATAGATGTTAGGTCATCTTCTTGAATTTCAATTATGCTGGGGTGTCCAGGGCTACTTGCCCCTGCATACCTGGGTTCTGGAGATGCCATATTGTTCTGTTTTTTTGTTGGTTGAGCTTTTACACTGGCCTCTACCCATTGGGCCATCTTAGGTTTTGGGTGTTAGTTTCTGGTGGTTCCTGGAATCCTGTGGTGGATAGAATCCCCTTGGCAGGAAGATGGTTTTTCCAGAAGGAAGCCTCCTCAGCTTTTTGGGTATAGTCACTGTATGGCCAGTGTTTTTCAGGAGTTGCCACAGGTCACCTCACACATACTGACCTGAGTGGTAACTGTGGTCCTTGTTAGTTGAGAGGGCTCTCCTCACACCTGGATAAGTCCTGGAGAGAGCTTTCCTGTTTCTGGGTTTCTTGCTGTAAATTTAGTGAGCTGCTACTGTAACCTTGGTGTCCCGTGATTTGGTCAGTTTTGTTAGGGATAAATGGTTGCCACTTGGAGCAGTATCTAGATGTTGATCTCAGGGATCCCAGGCTTCTGTTGGTCTGAGGCTGGTGCACAGCAGGTCCCTGAGTTGGGCCAGTCTTTGGGACCTTTTCCAGAGATATACTGGGTGGCCTAAGTCTCCCCCCCGTTTACTTCATTTCCTGTGGGCATTTCTCCTGACAGGGACTCCAAGTCTCTGGTGCCTTGGGATGCACAATTCTGTCTGTGACAAATATTTGGTACACAGCAGGTTTCTGGGCTGTCACCATGTGCACCCGCTGGTCTGTGGGACCTTTTCCAGGGATATATTGAATGACCTAATTGGGTCCCCGTTTCCTTCCTTCCCTGTGTGGTTTCCTCCGACAGGGACTCCCAGTCTCTGGTGCCCTGGGTGGGGGCACAGCTCTGTCTGTGTCAGAGAGCTGGGTACACAACAACTCTCTGTGATCGCTGCTGGAGCCCAGTTCAGTGATGACAGCTCGCACCCGCCATTCTGCAAGACCTTTTCTAGGGAAAGACTAGGTGATCCATGGCCAGTCCAGTTTCCTTCCTTCCCTGTGGGTTTTTCTCATGACTGGGACTCCCAATCTCTGGTGTTTTTGTGCCCACCAATCGGTGATCAGGACATGCAGGCATGTTGCTCTGGTCTGGTGACCTAGTGCCTGTGTGACCTTTGCATCTCTTCTGGGTTCTGGCTGGGTGACCCGAGAGTGGACCCGACTGATTCCCACGCTGTGGGGGTTTCCTCTCACCTGGGAAACACGATTGCTATTGTTTTAGGACCCAGAGTTCAGTCTCTTGGTCGCTGTATGGAAAACGTTCTGCTCCTCAGATGCAGTGTTTTCCTTGTGCTGCCATCTTGCTCCTCCCTCTGTATCCTATTTTTATTGCATTAATTAATTAATTAATTAATTGAAAACACAAATAACACAAATAACACAAATTAATTGAAAACACAAATTAAATTAAAACTCCCACAGTCTTTACAGTTTCCAACACATTAAAATTTCAGTTTTGTTACAATATAAAAACCTAAAATCTCTTTTAAAATTTCAAAGTTTCAGCTGTGGGCTCCTTTAAAAATTGTAATTAAATTACATACCTTCTTCAAAAACTATGAAGCAGGGCACAGTCCATCTGAACCAAGCAAAACCAAACTCCAACAGTATAAATAACTCAGTGTTAAATTATCTGGAATCCATTCATGATCTTTTGGTTTCCTCTAAGGAGCTTGAATCATTTCTTCAGCTCTGCCTTCTGCCACACACATACTCTGTTGTCTTCTAGGTTTTGTCTGGCTCCACTCCACTGCTGCTGCTGTTCTTAGTGGCCATCCCATGGTCCTGGCATCTCCAAAATAGCTGGGGATCCTTGCTGCAATTGGGCTGCACTTTCACAAATAGCCCGTCATAGACCCTCGTGGGGTTCCTGATGCCAAGTCTCAGTTACTATTCATGACCCATTCATGCCTTCAAAACCAGTACCACATAGGTCACTCATATATAACCAAGTCAAGCTGCCAACACAACCTTGGCCACCTTTGAAACACAGCTTCTCTGTTCTCTCAGGAAAAAAAAAATCCCAGAAGATCTCACCTCAATGATGCTGGTCTCTTCTTAAAAAAAAAAAAAAAAAATATATATATATATATATATATATATATATATATATATATATATATAATTTTTATTTTTGGTAATTACAGTTCATTCACTTTGTATCCCACCTATAATCCTTCCCTCTTCCCCTCCAATGTCCCTCCACCCATGCTCCTCCCCCAGTCCACTTAAGGAGACATCCTCCTCCCCTTCCATCTGATCCTAGTTATCAGGCTCATCAGGATTGGCTGCATTGTCTTCCTCTGTGGCCTGGTAAGGCTGCACCCTGCTGAAAAGGTGGTGATCAAAGAGCAGGCCAATCAGTTTATGTCAGAGACAGTCCCTGTTCCCATTATTAGGGAACCCACTTTGACAGTGAGCTATCATGGCCTACATCTGTGCAGGGGTTCTAGCTTATCTCCATGAATGGTCCTTGGTTGGATTATCAGTCTCAGAAAACACCCGTGTCCAGATTTTTTTTGGTTCTGTTGCTTTCCTTGGGGAGCTTCTGTCCTCTCCAGCTCTTTTTATCTCCCCCTCCTTTCATAAGATTCCCTGCACTCTGCTCAAAGTTTGACTATGAGTCTCAGCATCTGCTTTGATACTCTGCAGGGTAGATTCATTCAGAGGCTCTCTGTGGTAGGCTTCTGTCCTGTTTCCTCTTTCTCCCTTTTCTGATGTCCATCCTCTTTGCCTTTCTGAATGAGGACTGATATCTTACCCAGGGTCCTCCCTCTTGATTAGCTTTGTTAGGGGTAGAGATTTTAATGTTTATCCTATGTTATATGTCTAATATCCACTTATGAGTGAGTATATACCCTGTGTGTCTTTCTGCTCCTGGGATACCTCACTCAGGATGATCTTTTGTAGATCCCACCATTTGCCTGAAATTTTCATGATTTTCTTATTTTTAATTGCTGGATAGTATTCCGTTGTGTAAATGTACCACAATTTCTGTATCCATTCCTTCGTTGGTGGACATCTGGGTTGTTTCCAGCTTCTGGCTACTACAAATAAATCTGCTAGGAACATAGCTGAGCAAATTTCCTTGTTGTATACTTGAGTACCATTGGTATATATGCCTAGGAGTGGTAGAGTGGGATCTACTGTCTGAGAAAGTGCCAGATTGATTTCCAAAGTGATTGTGTTAGGAAACGTGCCAACGTTAGGAAACGTGCGAATGTGAGGGTTACATGAGGGTTCACAAATCACGCCACGAGATCGGTTCCACGTGGGAGGTTTATTAGGGGAAGGGGGGAGAAGGGAGCAGAGACAGAGAAAGGAGGGAGAGAGAGAAGAGAGGAGGAGAGAGAGAATCAGGGAGCAGAAGAGGAAGAAGAGAGAGAGGGAACAGAAGAGGGAGAAGAGAGAGAGGGAGCAGAAGAGGGCAAAGAGAGAAAGGGAGGAGAGAGGGAGAAGAGAGGATCAGGGAGCAGAGGAAGAAGAGAGAGAGTGGGGAGGGTTCCAGTTCTCTTATAGGATGATCAAGGGCATGTGCAGGTAATTCCAGGTGGTCAGGGTGTCTTTACAAATGCCTGATAACCGGTCTATCAGGTCCCTTGGAGCTTCCCATAGAAGTGCCTGCTTACTGATCCCAACATTCCTCCCTTTTTCTATAATTAAAAATAGGGAGTTTGGGCTGCCTTTTATAAGGTAAGTTAAAGTATATAAATTTAGGCTCATTGGAAGCAGCTCTTGGTTGCCATGCAAGAGGTTGAGAGAGAGAAGAGTTATAGTGACAAAATGGTCAGGTTGCAAGGTTAAGAATGAGAGAAGTCTCTGCCCTGGAAAATTTAGGGCAGAGGGTTGTCCACAGAGAGTTGCCAGCCAGGCAAGGCAGCGGGGAAGGACTGGGGAACATTGGGAGAACCTGGAGCTGCTTGTCCTGGTCCTGAAGCACACCACTTCAGCCTTTTGTTAACAACAAGTGAATACACCCCCACTTCTATCCCTCCCCCCTTACTTGATAGAGTTTTTGTTTGCTTTCTCTTTGATCAAACAGAGGATTATTGCAAAAAATGGCCGGACAGGTATGGAGGCTGCCCATACTGGTCATGTCAAATCCACTTACCAGCACAGAAAAAATTTCTTCACCTGTATAAAAAAAAACCCCTCTACCTATACATCCAATACCCGTGGGATGCCAGATGGGAAGGAGGTGTCGTCGGAAAACTCTACCGCCGCTACACACCCGGTCTACGGATAAGTACTATCCGTATCCAAGGAAAATATGTCCCAATTACCCAAGATTTGGGAATGGGAGAAGTAGAAGAGATAATTAAACACTCCTCTAACATCCCCTCTTATAGATGACACAAACCTGTCATTTAATCTCCTACTCCAGACTCTGACCTCAGCCTACAAGCTCCTTAATGTGACCCAACTGGGCCATTTTGAAGCTTGCTGGCTGTGTGTACCACAGAGGACTAAGTCAGAGATACTGCTGACAGCCTCTGCAGTAACTCTGTCAAACAACCTTACCTCACCATTTACTAACTGCCCTGACTCTACTGTTGCCACAACCCCCTACCTTTCTCATATCACCCTCTTTGGCGTGGCAAGCTGTTTCAAGGCATCTGGGACACACTCTGTAAGAATACTAAATTCTTTAGACTGTAATGAAACTATAATCCTGGAGACCTCATCTCAACCCCAATGCCCTACCGGGAATAACATTTCGATTCTTTGTGGCACTCAGGTCTACCATCCTCTGCCTGCTCGTTGGTCAGGAGTTTGCGCTCTGGTACTCCTCTTCCCCGAGCTGGGGGTAATAAGCGACAGAGAGCTCCTTCCAATCCTGGTTGTGGACTCAAAATCTGCCTGGCAGGAAAAGAGGGCAATTCAAATCCTACTCCTGCTGGCTGCTGCCGGAATCACGGCAGCTTTAGGGACCAGAACAGCAGGATTAGCTACCTCACTAACTCTGTATTATCAGCTTTCTTCCCAGTTCATCCAGGACCTTCAAAGGGTGGCTCAGACAATACTAACCCTCCAAGGACAGATTGACTCGCTGGCAGCAGTAGTACTTCAAAACCGATGCGGATTGGATCTCCTCACAGCTAAAGAAGGTGGCCTCTGCCTTTTCCTCCAGGAGGAATGCTGTTTTTATGTCAACCAGTCAGGTATAGTAAAGGACAAAATCCAACAACTCCAGACAGATTTACAAAAACGAGAGGAAGAGCTGGAGGCGTCTAGCTCTTGGGCCTTTCAAAATCCCATATGGAAATGGATTCTGCCCCTTATCTCACCTCTCTTGCTAGTTTTTCTGCTTTTGCTTTTTGCACCTTGCTTAATTAACTTCCTCTCTACATTTTTCCAACAACAAATACAAAAAATCTCTAACCAAACCATTAATCAGTTACTCTTACAGGATTATCAACCTCTGCCCACAGAGCCAGATGACTATGACTCCGATGGTGTGGACCAGCTGTATCCCGAGATGGACAATGCCCCTAATCAGCAGGAAGTAGCTTGAAGAGCAAAAGTCGTCCCTATGCCCTTCCCCCACCATCACTCCTTCCCCACTTTTTAATAAAACAAAAAGGGAGGAATGTTGGGATCAGTAAGCAGGCACTTCTACAGCCAGCTCCAAGAAAGCTGACAGACTGGTTATCAGGCATCTGTGAAGACACCCAGACCACCTGCTGACCACCTGGAACTACCTGCACATGCTCTAAATCACCCTATAAAGAGAACAGGAGCCCCCCCTCTCTGCCTCGTCTCTCTGCGACCCCTCTCCCCCCTTCCCTTAATAAACCTCCCACGTGGAACCGATCTCCTGGCGTGATTTGTGAACCCGTGTGTAACCTTCACCTTCGCACGTTTCCTAACAGATTGTACAAGTTTACATTCCCACCAACAATGGAGGAGGGTTCCTCTTTCTCCACATCCTCTCCAGCATGTGTTGTCACTTGAGTTTTTGGTCTTAGCCATTCTGATGGGTGTAAGGTGAAATCTCAGGGTCTTTTTGATTTGTATTTCCCTGATGACTAAGTACGTTGATCATTTCTTTGTTTCTCTGCTATTCTATATTCCTCTGCTGAGAACTCTCTGTTTAGCTCTGTACCCCATTTTTAATTGATTACTTGTTTGTTACTTTAAATATTCTGGATATTAGCTCTCTGTCAGATTGGTGAAGATCCTTTCCCAATCCATAGGCCGTCGCTTTGTTCTGACTACAGTGTCCTTTGCTTTACAGAAACTTTTCAATTTCTTGAGGTCCCATATATTGATTATTGATCCTAGAGCCCGTGCTGTTGGTGTTCGGGTCAGAATGTGGTCTCCTGTGCCAATGAGTTCAAGACTCTTCCCCACTTTTTCTTCTAAGGTGTCTAGTTTAATGTGTCTAGTTTTATGTTGAGGTCTTTGATCCACTTGGACTTTAGTTTTGTGCAGGGTGATAAGTATGAGTCTATTTGCATTTTTCTACATGTAGATATTCAGTTAGACCAGCACCATTTCTTGAAGATGCTGCCTTTTTTCCATTGTATGGTTTTGGCTTCTTTGTCAAAGATCAGTGTCATAAGTGTGTGGGTTTATTTTTGGGTCTTCTATTTGATTCCATTGATTTCTTCAAGTGTTTCTCTGCCATTCAATATTCGTCTATTGAAAATTCTCTCTTTAGCTCTGTATCCCATTTATTTTTTAATTGGAATACTTGTTTTTTTGTTTGTTTGTTTGTTTGTTTGTTTAACATCTTAAGTTCTTTATATATTCTGGATATTAGTCCTCTGTCAGATACAGGGTTTGTGAAGATCCTTTCCCAATCTGTAGCTGTCGTTTTGTTCTGATGACAGTGTCCTTTGTTTACAATGTCCTTTGGTTTACAGAAGCTTTTCAGTTTCATGAGGTCTCATTTATTGATTTTTGATCTAGAGTCTTTGCTGTTGATGTTCTGTTCAGGAAGCTGTCTCCTGTGCCAAAGAGGTCAAGGCTCTTCCCCATTTTTTTTCCTATCAGGTTTAGTGTGTCTGGTTGTATGTTGAGGACTTTGATTCACTTAGATTTTAGGTTTGTGCAGGGTGATAAATATGAATCTATTTGCATTTTTCTACATGTAGACATCCAGTTAGATACTTTGTGTTCTTGAAGACTGATTGTGTGAATACAACAACCTTATACAAAATCTGTTCTTGGTCTTAGAAACCTCACTCTTCTGCTACTTCTGAAACCCTAAGCAAACATCAATACCTAAATTGCCAATTGTTATGCTGCTTACTCCTGGACAATCATCTGGCAAATAGAGGTAACCAGCAAAGAACTGTGAAGCAGCCATGTTTCAAAAGATAGACATGATTTCTCTACCAAGAAATAATACCAATTTTCTAACTCCAGAAACCTAGGTCCTATTGCAAACAGACAAACATGAATAATCTAAATGATAAATCTCCAACAACAACAAAAAAAATCACTAATGTAGTGATGTCCCTAGTTAAAAATGACTCAGATAACAGTGATTTCAAAATAGCAATGACTAAAGACTTCAGTGAAAATATGAATAAATAATAAAATGAAGACCATAAAAACATAGTTGAATGAAATTATGAAAAGAATTCAAGTTATAGAAATAGAATTTAATAAAGATATACAATTTCCTAGAAACAATCAAAATAAAATAAAATTTGAAAGAAAAAACTCAAAATTCAAACATAAAAAATCAGAGGATGAAACTGAAAAGCTTCTGTAAAGAAAACAACACTGTTGTCAGGAAAAAACGACAGCCTACAGATTGGGAAAGGATCTTCACTAACCCTATATGTGACAGAGGGCTAATATCCGGAATATATAAAGAACTAAAGAAGTTAAAAAGCAATAATCTAAGCAATCCAATTTAAAAATGGGGTATAGAGCTAAACAGAGAATTCTCTGTAGAAGAATATAGAATAGTAGAGAAACACTTAAAGAGATGCTCAACATCTTTAGCCATCAGAGAGATGGAAATAAAATGACCCTGAGATTTCCCCTTACACCAATCAGAATGGCTAAGATCAAAAACTCAAGTGACAACACATGCTGGAGAGGTTGTGGAGAAAGGGGAACCTTCCTCCATTGCTGGTGGGAATGTAAACTTGTCCAACCTCTTTGAAAATCAATCTGGCACTTTCTCAGACAATAAGGAATACTGTTTCTCAAGATCCAGCTATACCTCTCCTAGGCATATATCTAAAATATGTTTAAGTACACAACAAAGGCATTTGTTCAGTCATGTTTGTAGCAGCTTTATTCGTAATAGCCAGAAACCGGAAATAACTGAGATGTCCCTCAGTTGAGGAATGGATACAGAAATTGTGGTACATTTACACAATGGAATACTACTCAGCAATTAAAAACAAGGAAATCATGAATTTTTCACCAAATGGTAGGATCTGGAAAAGATAATCCTGAGTGAGATATCCCAGGAACAGAAAGACACACACAATATATACTGACTTATAAGTGGATTCAAGACCTAAAAGATAGAATAAATATACTACAATCTGTACACCTAAGAAACAAGAAAGAGGACCAGGGGTAAGATGATCAATCTTCATTTAGAAAGACAAAGGGGATAGTCATTGGAAGTAGGAGAAAACAATTAACAGGACAGGAGCCTACCACAGAGGGCATCTGAAAGACTCTACATAGCAGTGTATGAAAGCAGATGCTGAGACTCATAACCAAACCTTCAGCAGAATGAAGGGAATCATATGAAAGAAGTTGGAGATAGTATGACCTAGAGGGGACAGGAGCCCCTCAAGGACCGAATATATTAGGGCACAGGAGTCTTCTATGAGACTGTTTCTCCAACAAAGGAACATGCAAAGATATAACCTAGAACCCCTGCTTAGATGTAGCACATGATACCTCAGTATCCAAGTGGGTTCCCTAGTAAGGGGGACAAGGACTATTTCTGACATTAACTCAATGGCAGGCTCTTTGATCCCCAGTCCCGAGGGAGGAGAAGCCTTGCTAGGCCACAGAGGAGGACATTGCAGCCAGTCCTGAAGATACCTGATAAGCTACGGTCAGATGGAAGGGGAGGAGGACCTACCCTATCAGTGGATTTGGAAGGGGGCAGGGAGGAGAAGAAGGTGGGAGGGTGGGATGGGGGGAAAGAGAGAGGGTGTTACAGCTGGGATACAAGTGAATGACCTGTGATTAAAATTTAAAAAATCAGAGGAAAACTCCATAAATCGATTGAATTTCGGGGAAGAGAGACTCAGCCCAAACACACAGAAAAGATTTATTTCTACAAAAATCATAGAAGAAAATCTCTTAAATTCAAGTAAAAAAACAAAAAGTCCCTATTAAGATAAAAAGAGGCATACAGAATACCAAATTAATAGGACAAGAAAATAAACTCTTCCTCATAATATAATATCCACTAGGGCCCAGTAACCCTACTATAAAGCTCAAGCACAATGATAAGTAAATTCCTTAATCAAATCTATTAATTCACAAACAGTGGAAGAAAATTAACAAAAGAGTTCAAGACATGCAAGTGGAAATAGAATAAACAAGGAAAACCCAAGCCTAGAAAAATAAGAAATTGAAAAATTAAAGAATTTGAATACAAATTTCAGAGGCAAGCCTAACCGACAGAAAACAAGAGATAGAAGAGAGATTTTTCAGGCATTAAAGACAAGAAAAAAGAAATGGATACCTCCATCAAAGAAATGTTAAAACTAAAAATAAAAACAACAACAAAACAAACAAACAAGAAATCCTGGCATAACACACTCAGGAAAACTGAGGTCCTAAAAAATTAAATTTAAGAATAATAGGAATAGAAGAAAAAGAAAAAACCCAGGTCAATAACCCAGAATTGTTTTTAACAAAATCATAGAAAAAATAGAACCCTTTCATTAACTGAGGAAGTAGATGCCGATCAAGTTACAAGAACTGTAAGAACAACAAATACACTAGACCAGAAAAATAAATTACCCTTGGTGCATAATAATCAAAACAATAAACTTACAGAAGAAAGAATAGTAAAAGCTGCCAGGGGGAAAATCCAACTAACATAAAAACAGGCCTATTACAATTATACGTGATTTGTTTGTTTGTTTAAACTTTAACTTTAAATTAATTAATTTATTTATTACAATGTATTCACATTGAATCCCTGCTGTAGCCCCCTCCCTTATTTCTTCCTAGTCCCACCCACCTCCCTCTTCTCCCTCTATGCCCTTTCACTAGTCCCCTGATAGGGGAGGATTTTCTCCCCTTCTATCTGATGCTAGCCTATCAAGTCTCATCAGGGCTAGCTGTATCATCTTCCTCTGTGGCCTGGCAAAGCTGTACACCTCTCAAAGGGGATTAGTACTCAAAAACTAGCCACTGAGTTCATATCAGAGCTAGCCCCTGTACCCCTTACTAGGGAACCCACTTGGAGACTAAGCAGCCTATTTCTCTGAGCAGGGGGTGTAGGTCCTCTCTATGCATGGTCCTTGGTTGGAGTATTAGTCTCTGCAGGACCCCCTGGGTCCAGGTTTTTTTGGCTCTGTTGGTATCCTTATGGAGTTACTGTCCCCTCCAGGACTTTCTGTCTCCCTCTTCTTCCATAAAGTTTCCTGCATTCTGCCCAAAGTTTGGCTATGAGTCTCAGTATCGCCTTTGATACCCAGGTGGGTAGAGTCTTTCAGAGGTCCCCTGAAGAACGTTCCTCTCCTGTTCCTTGTCTTCTCCTACTTTCAATGTCTACCCTATTTGCTCTTCTGAGTGAGGTTTCAGCCTCTTCCATAAGGTCCTCCTTGAAAACCAAAACAACTCTGAGATTCCACCTCACACCCATCAGAATGGCTAAAATAAAAAACTCAAGAGATGATGCATGCTGGAGAGGATATGGAGAAAAGGGAACCCTCCTCCAGTCCTGATGGGAATGTTACCTTGTACAACCACTTTGGAAATCAATCTTGAGCTTTCTCAGAAAATTAGGAACAGTGCCCCCTCAAGAACCATGTATACCACTCCTGGGTATATACCCAAAAGATGCCCCACCATTCAATAAAGACACTTGCTCAACTATATTCATAGCAGCTTTATTTATAATAGCCAGGATCTGTAAACAACCTAGATGTCCCTCAAAGGAGGGATGGATACAGAAATCGTGGTACATTTACACAATGGAATACTACTCAGCTATTAAAAACAAGGAAATCATGAAATGTGCAGGCAAATGGATGGAACTAGAAAAGGTCATCCTGAGTGAGGTAACCCAGAAGCAGAAAGACACATATGGTATATACTCACTTATAAATGGATATTAGTTATATATTATAGGATAAGCATACTAAATTCTATAGTACTAAAGGAGTTAAAAACCTGCTTTGTTAAAAAAGAGTCTACAAGCCAAAAAGGACATATGTTCTGCAAACTCTGAGACCACTGATGGTAAGCTAGACTACTATATTCAGAAAAACTTTCCATCAAAATAGAAGGAAAAAATAAAACATGCCAGGATAAGACCAAATTTAATCAATATCTATCTACTAATCTAACCCTAGAAGAAAAAAACTTCAACCTAAAGAGTTTAACCACATTCAAGAAAACACAAGTAATCCCAGACCAGAAAATTCAAAAGAGAGAAACACACAGAGACATAGACAAACACACACACACACACACACACACACACACACACACACACACACATATACACACATACACCACCACCAGCACCACCACCACCACCACAACAACAACAAAGACAACAAAATAACAAGTATCAAGAGATTGATAACTGATAACTTTCCACATCAGTGGTCTCAGGCCTCAATTTTTTTCTAAGGAAAAGACATAGACTAACATAATAGAAATTAAAAATGTCCATCCATCTATCAAGAAATACTCCTTAACATCAAGGATAGATATCTCTCAAGACAAAAAGATTTAAAAAAAAGATATTCTAAGCAAATGGACTTAAGAAGCTGATACAGCCATTTTAATATCTGACAAATAGACTTCAAACAAAACCTAATCAGAAGAGATAGGAAACATACTACAATATCAAGAGAAAAATCTACCTGGAGGACATTTAAATTCTTAATATCTATGTACCAAACACAAGGGCACCGAAGTTCATAAAAGAAACACTGCTACAGCCTGAATCATAATGTCAGGCATGGTGGTACATGCCCAAGCAATCAGGAGACAGAGGCAGTTAGATTCTGAGTTTGAGGCCTACAGAATAAATTCCAGAACAGCCAAGGCTACACAGAGAAACCCTATCTCAGAAAAGGAAAAACAAACAAACAAACAAATAAACAAAACCTTTATTGATCCTTATAAATTGATTGTGGGAGACAATAGCTCCTTTCACCAATAAATATGTCTTCCAGGCAAAAACTAAACAGAGAAATATTAGAGCTAACTGACTTTATAAGGCAATGAACCTAACTGTTGTGGAAGGTTGGATTTATGATACATAAACATGTTTTTATTTTGATCCCAGGTGTAGGCTATGGGACTCATTCAGATTATCCACAGCAGCAAACCACTTGCCTGGTGCAGTCTCTGAGAAAGGCTCTTTGACAGCTGCAGATTAATTCTGAGGACTCTGAGACAGAATAAATGCCAGAGCCCAGAGAATGTTGGGGAGCCCCGAGAAAAAAGAAGGCTGCTGCTGGTGTCCACTATTACTGCTTCTGGTTGCTGTTAATACAGGTGGATGAGAAGATGTCCCGGCCTGAGGGGCTTCAACGTGGGTTCCTAAGGCAGGAGAGTGGAAGGAATGGGGGGAGGGGACAAGAAGCACAAGGAAGGAAGCCAAGTCTGTTTGTCTGATCAAAGCTTCCGTTTATTAGAAATTTTTACCCAACTTATATAGGGAGAAGGCAGGGAAAGGGGGAAGGTAATTAGCTGCTGCAGGAGACAGGAAGAGTGCTTTCATGTGTTAAATAGGGTGCCTGCAAGATACCATAGGGATATTTTCTCATGGATGCTCTAACAAACGGATGTCCTCACAGTCTATCACCCATGAGTTAGGGTCCTAGATAACTTTCACTAAATAGCTTTAGGTCTCCACTAAATGACCTTTGCTCACTATTTGGCTTTGGCCTAGTAAACACCTTTTGTCTCCACTAGATAGCTTTGACTCACTAATTGACTTTGGCTTCAGTAGATAGCTTTGACTTTGGCTTCAGTAGATAGCTTTGACTTTGGCTTCAGTAGATAGATTTGGCTCCCGGCAAGAAGTTGGAGATAACCTGAAACAAAGATTGAACTTGCCCAATGCCCAAAGAACCCAATGACCCTAACCAGCAGGAAGTAGCCAAGGAAAACTACATCTTTTCTCTCTACTAAGTTTCTCTCTCCTACCCAGTGTTGGAGTGTTGGAAGGGAATGGGGTGGAGAAAGGAGGAAGAGAAGTAAGAAATGTAAATAAATCAGAGTTAAAAAGTAGCAACTAGACATACAGATATTTACTAAGCATGTCACCCAAATACGAAAGAATATATAATTTCCTCAGCACTTCATGGAATTCCCACAACTAGCCAAATGCTCCGAAACAGAACAAGTCTCAAAGATACAGTAATGTTAAAATGGCACCCTTCTGGTTAGCATCTTTGGTACAAGAATGTACTCTGCTTGCTATGGAAGGAGAAAGGTAAGACCAAACCAGCCACAAACACATTTATCTATAATGCTGCTCTGCCTGAAAGATGTGCTGGTGCAACAGTGGTCCAAAGGTTGTGGAAGTGACCAGCCAATATCTGATTCGCCTTAAGACTACTGCAGGAGATGGAGCCCATTCCTGACTTAGGTGCTTAGGTAGCCAAGATGCTGAGACTAGATAGCTCAGGGACTTAGGGTAAAACCAAATAGTTTCCTCTGCGCTACCTAGTGTTATGCCAACCTGACACAAGCTAGAGTTATCTGAAAGGAGGGAAACTTAATTGAGAAAATGCCCCATAAGGATTTACTGTGAGGCATTTTTTAAATTAGTGATTGATGGGGAAAAGCCCAACCCATCATGGGTGATGCTATCCCTGGACTGGTGGTCCTGGGTTTTGTAAAAAAGCAGATTGAACAAGCCATGAGAAAGCCATAAGCAGCACCCCTCCATGGCCTAAGTATCAGTTCCTTCTCCCTGGTTCCAGCCCCACTTGAGTTCCTTTTCTTACTTCCGTTGGTGATATATGCAATTGTAAGTTAAAAAAAATAAAATAAAATAAAAAACACAACAAAAGGAAAGAAAACAACATCAAATCCCTTTTCTCCCCAACTGGCTTTCATCCTGGTGTTTCATCACAGCCATAGAAACCCCAATTAAGATATTTAATAAATATCTTAAGGAATGTAACAAGAAAATTACTCCTAATGACATTCTTCTATATTCATAGATTAGCTCCTTGCTCAGTCATCTTCAGAAAAGCTTCCTCCTGCAGCAAATGGAAACAGATACAGATATCCAAAGCCAGACAATATGCAGAGAGTGAGAGACATTGGAACACTCAGTACTAAATTGGGAATTCTCCATCAAATTTCTCCCCTCAGGGTGGAGGACATAAATGTAGAAGAAGAGGAAAAGAGTATAAGAGCTAGAGGGGATAAAGGATACCAAGGAAACTAGGCCCTCTAAATCAAAGAATAAGCTTACATATGAACTCACACAGATGAAGGCAGAATGCAGAGGACCTGCACAGGTTTGCACCAGAAGCTGTCCTAGAGCTGAAAGAAGAAATAGATCCATGCTCCCATTCCTAACCCAGAAGCTGTCTCTAATTGATGACCATGTGTAAATGAAAATTCAGTTTTCCACAAGAGAAGATCACTGGGCAAACAAACTACTCTTAAAGATAGGCTGCATGCCCTGCAGATGGCCAACAGAATGAACTCAGGAGATTTTTGGATGGTCCTCATCTCATGAGGTCATGGTTTTTCTTTTTTAGTCTTATTGTATTTTATCTCATTTATATAGTGTTATTTTCCTCTCTTTTACCCTACAGCTCTCTCCACATATATTCTGGCTTCCAGTTCATTGTTTTTTATTAGATTCCAGAAGATGCATGCAAGTGGGTTTCTGTGTCTATATCTGTTTCTTGTGTCTTTTCTTGAGTTCTTTACCTTATTTTAGTTCATTTTATCCAATTCTAATGAGTTAGTTTTTGTTCTATCTTATTACGTTATATTTTGTCTTATTATTATATTTTAGAAGGCTGTTCCTTTCTAATGATAGACAGAATGGAGGTGAATTGGGATGGGAAAGAATTGAGAAGGTGCAAGTGTGGAGAAACAACAGTCAGGATATATTATGTAAGGAAAAAAAACTATTTTCAATAAAAAGGAAAAAAATACTCTTAGTCAAAATGTTTTTATTTCTTCATTTTAAGATTTAATTTTTAATTAACATATATATATATATATATATATATATATATATGGGCTACAGTGTTGAACCTGCTACATGTATGCATTAAGTTAGACTAACATTTCTACCTCTTTAAACATTCATAATTTCATTGTGTTAAAAAACTTTAAGATTCCCCCCCAAAAAACTTTAAGATTCCCTATTTTTTTTTAATAACATAACAGATTGCTGCATCTTCAGAAACGATATTTAAGAACACAGACATGTATTTTAAAATACAATTCAGGAATAAAACATACATTAGTTAAATGCATTGTTTGTCATTTGTTGAGACTGTGTCATCACAACACCAGATGAGAGGTTTAAGATAAATATGTTTAACAGATTTCTTTGTCTTGAAGGGGAGAACTGCTGTCCTATTGTGTCTTTGCATGATCTTAGCTTGTGAATCCCTAGTGTTTCCTCCTCTTCTTATAAGAACACTGGCTACAGTAGATGAGGGCCCTACACTTGTACCTTGTTAATCTGAGTTATCTTTGTTTTCTAATTCAGTGCTGTCAGCGCTTAGCAGTTCGTATATGATAAGGGGTGCAATGCAGCCTGTAATATAAACCAAGTAATCTGAAATGTAACAGTCTTCTGATCTAAATCTCAAGGAATGTGAAGCCACCATGAATTGTTCTCAAATATCTGAAGCTTTACCATCCAAAGCTTGCTTTTTATATAGCATTTTCTTTCTATAGCAGTCACTTCTTATGTACTTTATATTCTTCAACATTCAGTTATCTGAGTGGTCCCTGCTGTGCCATGTTTTCCATCAAAGATGAAGGCCATTCATGGCTCAGTGGGAATGCAGAGTAAAGCAAAACTGTTCCTTGGAAGATAATTTGCTGCCTGCATTTGGACCTGAGTGGAAAGGGTGAGAATGAGGGGAACGGTTGTGATACTTAACTTGTGCCAGCAAGACACAGAACTTAGAAATGAAGACAGCTGTCTTGTTGCTTTGTCACAAGGTATGGATGGCAGTTTCCTCCTGTTCTTGGATATCAGTTTAGAAAACGATTATAGTCATTTGTGAAAATCATGGTTGTATTTAGTGAAAATTTAAAGCTATAAGAACATTTAAAACCCACATTGCTATCAAAAGAATGTGGAAGCTTGCAATTCTGCTATGATCCAGGGGTAAAATGAAAACATCCCTCAGCTGAAGGGCTGTGAAAACGCTGAGTCTGTGGCATACCCAAGCCTGCACATTGCAACCCTATCTGTCATTTTCATCTGAGACTAGAGTCTGAACAGGAACACATTGTTAGATATCAGATTCTGAAACATACCCTCAAGCTTCCGGCAAGTACTCTGTGTAGTCTACTTCATGTTCTCCTTTGTTACTGTCATGAAGCCAATGACAGCAACAAACAGGGAGGTCTTAGCATATAGCTACAAGCAGTGTTCTTTGTACATCTTTTCTATCATTCTGAGTAATACATTCTGAATACATAGTTTAACTGTTAAAAATAAGATTCAAAGAAAGGAATATGACACTTTGATATATGGATTATTTTGATCTGAAAACATAAAGGAATAGACAGATACAAGAAATGACTGCCTAAATGTAGTTCTTCAGTTTATCTTTGTGAAAGTGTGTGCTCTCTCAGCATTATTTCCCATTCTGAAAGGAAGAAAAGAACAAATAATCATTACATAGCCCTTCAGTTTTTGAAACAGTTTTTTCCATGTAGCTCAAGCTGGATTGAATTTCAGTGTCTGATTTAGCTCCTGAGTAGTGTTAGGATCACAGGTGTGTGCTCTGAGTTTACAAAACATTTTCTTTAAGAGTTATTTTGAAATAAATTGATCCTTCCTAATTCAACATTTAATTTTTGTAGGTGTTTTATGCATGGAGATAACCTAGAACCCTGGCACAGATGTAGCCCATGGCAGCTCAGTCTCCAAATGGTCTCCCTAGTAAGGGGAGCAGGGGCTCTCTTTGACATGAACTCAGTAGCTGGCCTTTTGACCACCTCCCCTTGAGTGTGTGTGTGAGGGTAGCCTTACCAAGCCACAGAGGAGAAGAATGCAGCCAGTCCTGATAAGACCAGATAGGCTAGGGTCAAAGGAAAGGAAAGGAGGACATCCCCTAAAAGTGGAGCATGGGAGGAGAAGAGAGACCAAGGGCAGGATTGGAAGGGGGCAAGAGAGGGGGCTACAGCTGGGATACAATGTGAATAAATTGTAATAAATTAAAAAGAATAAATAAACCCTTAAAAAGAAAAAAAATCCAATAGTGTATTAACAAAAGAAATTTTCTCAAGAAAAAGAATTAAGCAATGATAAACAAAAATTATGGCATTTAAAATGTTTAGAATACTCACCTAGCAAGGTTGATATTTAGAGCTGGACTGAGCAGGTGAAGGAGAACGGGATGACAGGGTACCCAAAGGTGGTCCCACTTGTCCCAGGGGGCCAGGACTGGTAAACACCAGCTTCAGGTATCTTTACTCTGGGTGATAGCACTCAGTCAGTCAGGCCTGCAGTCTCCATAATTCAGTAAGCCCTTCTGTAAAGATTTGTAACACAGGACCAATGTATCAGAATAAATATCTACAATTTAGCACCTGGCTTACAATAGAAAATGCCTGCTATCTTGGGTTCTCATTGGCATGATGAAATATGTGCTACATATAATCATTCATTGTGGTGTATATGAGGTACTCATGTAGGTGTTCTATGTGCATTATATGGTGTCTCATACATTAGTGTGTATGAGATGAACACGCATTCCAGTTTTGGCCTGAGTATGCATGTAGTGCATGCATGTACCTATATGTTCTGTGCAGGGTTGTAGGGACAGGGTACGTGTGTTTGGTGTTCACGATTACACATCAGTGGTTATGTATGTGGTGTGTATGTCTGAATGCCCGTGTGTGAATGTGAATGTGGTTGTGGGTGCAGTGTGCATTTAACAGCGTGTACTGTGCATGCTAGGTTTGCAGAGTATGCATATATATGTGCAGGACAAACTCTTAAATAAGATCCACAATTAAACCCCTAGAAAGACAAACAAGAATCCATACTATTGAACTGTTAATCCAGAAGCTCAGTAACAATTAAAAAAAAAATCTCAGAAGAACTATAAGTGACAAGATAGAAGTCTAAGGTCTGAGGAAGCCATGCAATAGCCAATAGATTCTAGAGAGAACCCAGCAGTCCCACCAGTGTCCATGTCCTACATTTGTACTTCTCCATCTCTGTATCCATCTCTCTGTCTCTCTTTCTCTGTCTCTCGGTTTCTGTGTCTCTGTCTGCCTTCCCCCTCTCTTTTTAGTGTACCTCTAGCCCCAAATTAATCTTCCCCAATTATTTGGTCCTATAGTTCTCTTTTGTGTTATGTTCTTCTCCACAACTGTCTATCACCTCAGCACTAATATGTTTTTTTTTCTTTTTTTCTCTATTTATACACACAGTAATGAATAAAACTTTTCACATAGTACTCCACAAAATTATTATCACTTCAGGTTTTTGTTGTTGTTTTGTTTTGGTTTGGTTTTGGTTTTGGAGACAGGATTTTTCTGTGTAGCCTTGGCTGCCCTGGACTCACTCAAAAATCACAGAGATCCTCCTACCTCTCTCTCCTGAGTGCTGGGATTACAGGTGTGTACCACCATGTCAATCCACTGTAGGGATTATTATTAGTTGGTTGTTATTCCATTTTTATAGTAGATAGACTCCTCCACCTTGATTGCATACAACATTATACTCTCATGAGAAGACTGTCAAGACATAAATTAATTCTCTGAATATTGTCTATCAGAGCTGTTAAAAAAAAAGGTTATCCCTGTTATAACCTAGGTCTATCCAAACAATGAAAACATTCCCACTGAAAGGAAACAGGTGACCTAAATAAATAAAAGTCTTCAACCAACGATTTAATTTCTGAATTGTAAAACCCAATCCCAAAACTACAAATAATGTGAAAGAAAAAAAAAAGAGTACAAAATGTTTCCCCCCAAATTATCAACTCAAGAGTAATGAGCCACAGTGAGAGTTACTTAGATAAAAGTGTGGACAAAGAATTCACAGAATAATTTATAAATGTCTTCAAAGAGATCAACAAGGACATAAATAATGTCCTTACTTAATTCAAAGAGAATAGAAATAGCTGAATGAAATAACAAAGAGTAATATAATGAAATACATAATGCAAAAATGGTTTTCAATGAATAACAATATTAAAGAAAATACAAGCTAACATGATACTGAAAAAAAAATCAAAAGCTCAGTGGAAAGCCTCACCAAGTGAATGGATCATGGGAAATAAGGAATATCAAGACTAAAAGAAAATGTAAAAAATGTGAAGGATTTTTAATAACCAGAGAATTTAATTTAAAAACAACAATATCAATGAATATGTTAATGTAAGAGCAGGAATTTTCTGCAGGGGCTCTATCTCCAGGTAAAGAAATACAGGTAACTATGGACTTCTGAGAGTTAGCATCTCCCAGGACTGAGCTACCATATTGGTTGTCCAATGAACAGTGGTCAACCTTAAAACCATATATCCACAAACAGTGGAAACAGACTCAGGAAGTTCAATATACACAGATTTAGATAGATAGATAGATAGATAGATAGATAGATAGATAGATAGATAGATAGATGATAGACAGACAGATAAGATAGATGTAGATTTAGGTATATATGTATAGATATATGTGTGTAGTAAATATGATAAAGAAAAAGGGGGTATCAACTTGAGAATTTTGGGCATAGGAAGGGTTTGAGGTAGGATAGCTGGGAGAGGCTGAAGGGAGGAAAACAGGCAGAAAGTGATGAGCTATTTAAATTCAAAACATTTAGAAAATTATAAAAAAGAGAAAATACAAATGGAACATGGGAGATTATTGGAACACCATGAGAAGATAAAATCTACAAATTAAGCTTATGCAAGAAGAATTGGAAGAATTCCATGACAAAGGCCTGGAAGTATTTTCAAAACAAACTAATATAAAGTTTATCAAAGGGAGGAAAAGAGAGATCTATTCAAGTACAAGAAGCATGTAGAATATCAGATGAACAGGGCCAGAAGGAAATTAACTCAGCTTGGTCCCCAGGTTCATACATCTAAGGAGAGCTTCAGGAAAGTCCCTGAAATCTATCCTCCAGTCTGAGATCATTCCCACCAACCATAGGAGGGCTTCTGCAGGATATCCAGCTTCCCGCCCAGAGCTCATTCCACATCCTCTGAGAACTCCAAATGGTCACAAGAACAGCCAATGTCTGAAACAACCAGATGGCTAACAACCAGTTTAGAAACACAGTCAAGAAAATCCAGAACAATATGGCATCCCTGAACCCAGTTATCTCACTGCAAGCAATCCTGGATATCCTAACATACCTGAAACACAAGAAAATAAAATTGAACCAATGCTTATAAAAAGTATGATGAAGGAAAGGGATAAAATCCTTAAAGAAATACAGGAAAGTACAGCCAAACAGTTTGAGGCTTTTAGACAAGAAATAAATAAATCATTAAAAGAAATATAGAAAGTACAAATAGGTGAAGGAATTTAACAGATCATTTAATGACAGGAAGAAAATATAAACAAACAGATAAAGAAAATCAATAAAATGGTTCAAGATCTGAAGTTGGAAATAGAAATAATAAAGAAAGCACAAATTGAAAAATCCTGGAAATGATGAACTTAGGTAAGAAAACAGGAACTACAGTAGTAAGCATGACCAACAGATTATGAGATATGGAGGAAAGAATGCCAGGGGGAGAAGACACAATGTAAGAAATAGATGCACCTCTCAAAGAAGATGTTAAATTCAAAAATTTCCTAACACAAAACATTCAAGAAATCAAGGACACCATGAAAAGCAAAATCTATGAATACTAGGAATAGAAGAAAGAGAATATTCCTCACTCTGAGAACCACAAAATATTTTCAACAAAATCATAGAAGAAAATTCACTCAATCTTAAGAAAGGGATGCCTTTAAGCAAACAAGAGGCCTGTAGAAAACCACATAGATTAGAACAGAAAAGAAAATACTCTCACCACATAATAATCAAAACACCAAATGTACAGAACAAAGAAAAAAATATTAAAAACTATAAGGGGGGAAGGCCAAGTAACATATAATGGCAACCCTATCAGAATCATTCTTGACTTGTCAGCAGAGAGCATGAAGGCCAGAAGGGCCTGAGCATATATTTTTAAGATTAATTTATTTTTTATCAATAACAGTTTATTTACTTTGTATCCCAGCTATAGCCCCTTCCTCATCCCCTCCCAATCACACCCTCCCTCCCTAATCTCCTCCCACGCCCTTCTCCAAATCCACTGATAGGGGAGGTCCCCCTCCCTTTCCCTCTGACACTAGCCTATCAGGTTTCATCAGGACTGTGTGCATTGTCTTCCTTTATGGCCTGGTAAGGCTGGACCCCCCTCAGGGGGAGATAATCAAAGAGCAGGCCACTGAGTTCATGTCAGAGGCAGTCCCTCTTCCCCTTACTAGGGAACCCACTTGGACACTGAGCTGCCATGGGCTACATCTGTGCAGGGGTTTGTTATTTCATAACATTTATTTTTTTTTTTTAACAGAGGGAGACAATTGAGTAAAGAGGCAGAATGGGATGAAATCTTTGCCAGTTGACAAATCTGACAGAAGTTTTAATTTCTAGAACATGGAAAGAACTTAAGAAACTGAACAACTACAACACATTGTGCTGAATTCCTTCAATTCAAGCATTAAGGATGCAGAGGTAGATGCATCTCTGTGAGTTCTAGGTCATCCTGGTATAAAGAGGAAGTTCCAGGTGAGCCAGGACTGCAGAATGAAACTCCGCCTCAAACAAAGAAATGACAAAAAGAAAACACTACAATAAACAATTCAGTTAGTACAATGAATAGAGAATTATCAATAGAAAAAAATATAACAGAAGAAATGGCTATTCAATTATTTTTAAAGTGTTCAACATTCTTAAACTTTAGGAAAATACCAATTAAATGTGCTTTGATTCTGTTTCTTTCTAAGTAGGAATGGCTATCATCAAGATAACAATGAAAAGGAATAGAGATAAGAGTGTGGAACTTTTATTTACTGTTGATGGAAGTGTCAAAATCTGTGTGGAAGCTTTCCAAAACCTAATACATTACTTGCATGTCACCTTGCTGTTTTACTCCTGGACATATATTTATAGGAGCAGTATTATCTCAAAGGTACACATGTTTATAAACACACATGTTTATTGCTTGCCGCTCATTTTTAGTATCAAAGAAATGAAATCAGCCTAGATTTCCATCAACTGATGAATGAATAATGAAAATGTTGTACATAGCTATCCAATGAAATTTTATTCATATGTAAATTAAAAATAAATTTGATTCGACAAGATGGCAGCGCCAGGAGAACACTGCATATGAGGAGCAGGACAACATTTTCCATACAGCGACCAAGAGACTGAACTCTGGTCTCTAAAACACCAGCGATCGTGTTTCCCAGGTGAGAGGAAACCTGACAGTGTGGGAATCAATCGGGTCTACTCTCAGGCCACCCAGCCAGAACCTGGAAGAGATCCTGAGTCGTGCAAGCACTAGGTCGCCAGACCAGTGCAACACACCTGCGTGTCCTGATCACCTTCCCAGGCTGAATGGTGGGCACAAAAACACCAGAGACTGAGTCCCAGTCGCGAGAAAATCCCACAGGGAAAGAAGGCAACAGGACTGGCCATGGGTCACCCAGTCTTTCCCTGGAAAAGGTCCCTCAGAATGGCTGGTGCATGCCACCAGCACTGAACTGGGCTCCAGCAGCGAGCACAGAGACTTGCTGCATGCCCAGCTCTTCATCACAGACAGAACTGTGTACCCCAGGGCGTCATAGACTGAGAGTTCCTGTCTGGAGAAAAACGCCCACAGGGAAGGAAGCAAACTAGGATGGACTTAGGCCACCTAGTATATCCATGGAAAAGGTCCCACAGAACAGCGTGCCTGCCAACCCAGGGACCTGCTTGCACCAGCTAGCCTGCTGCTCCCATGAAGCAATATTCCCCTGCCACTGATACCTACTTGGGTATTAGGGCACAGGGCTCCAACCTCAGACCTACAGAAGCCTGGTATCCCTGATATCAACCCCCAGATACAGCTCCGAGGGCAACCAGTTATCCCTAACAAAACTGACCAAACCACGGGGCACCCAGGTTACAGCAGCAGCTCACTAAATATACAGCAAGAAAACCAGAAGCAGGGAAGCTCTCACCAGGACTTCTCCAGGTGAGAAGAGAACCCTCTTGACTAACAAGGACCAGTTACCACTCAGGCATGTACACATGAGGTGAGCTGTGGCAACTCCTGAAAAACAAGGCCTTTCAGTGACCATACCCAAAAAACTGAGAAGGCTTCCTTCTGGAAAAACCATCTTCCTGCCAAGGGAATTCTATCCAGCACAGGATTCCAGGAACCACCAGAAACTAACACCCAAAACCTAAGATGGCCCAATGGGTAGAGGCCAGTGTAAAAGCTCAACCAACAAAAAACAGAACAATATGGCATCTCCAGAACCCAGGTATGCAAGGGCAAGTAGCCCTGGACACTCCAGCATAATTGAAATTCAAGAAGATGACCTAACATTTATGCTCATGAAGAGGATAACAGAGGAAACAAATAAAATGTGTAAAGACCTAGAGGAAGATAAACTCAAACAGATAATGGCCATCAGTAAAGAAATACAGGAAGTTGCAGCCAAACAGTTTGTGGCCTTCAGAGAGGAAATACTTAAATCACTGGAAGAAATAAAAGAATCAGAGATTGTTCAAACAAACAGCTGAAGGAATTGAAGGACAAACAGGAAAATACAGTCAGACAGGTGAAGAAAATCAAGAAAATGGCTCAAGACCTGAAGATAGAATTGGAAGAATTAAAAAAAAAAAAAAAAAAAAAAAAAAAAACACAAATGGAGGAAATTGTGGAGAGAAAGAACTTAGGGAAGAAAACAGGACCTACAGAGGTAAGCATAACCAACAGACTACAAGAGATGGAAGAAAGAATCTCAGGTGTGGAAGATACAATGGAAGAAATCGATATATCTATCAAAGAAAATAAATCTAAAAAATTCCTGACACAGACAGTCCAAGAAATTCAAGACAACATGAAAAGACAAAACCTAAGAATAATAGGAATAGAGAAAAAAGAAGATTCCCTCTTCCAAGGCCCAGAAAATATTTTCAACAAAATCATAGAAAAAAATTTCTCCAACTTAAAGGAGAGGCCTATAAGAATACAAGAGGCCTACAGAACACCTAATAAATTAGTCTGGAAAAGAAAATCCTCCTGCCACATAATAATCAAAATAGTAAGTATACAGAACAAAGAAAAAAAATACTAAAAGTTGCAAGGGAAAAAAGCCAAGTAACATATAATGGCAAACCCATCAGAATCACACCTGACTTCTCAACAGAGACTATGAAAGCCAGAAGGGCCTGGACTGATGACATGCAGACCCTAAGAGAACACAGATGTCTTCCCAGGATACTATACCCAGCAAAACTCTCAGTCCTCATAGACAGAGAAAACAAGATATTCAACCATAAAAACAAACTTCAGCAATATCTACACACAAATCCAGTGTTACAGAAGATACTAGAAGGTAAAGTACAACCAAAGAAAACTAACTACTTTCAAGAAAACACAGAAAATAATTAACCTTACTACAGTAAAACAAAAAGTAAGCAGGCACACAAACTTACTACCACAGCCAACATCAAAATCAGAGAATCTAACAACCAGTGGTCCTTAATCTCTCTCAACATCAATGGACTCAACTCTCCAATAAAAAGACACAGACTAACAGAATGGATACGTAAACAAGACCCAGCAATCTGTTGCATACAAGAAACACACCTAAGTCACAAAGATAGACATTACCTGAGGGTAAACGGCTGGAAGACAGTTTTCCAAGCAAATGGACCCAAGAAGCGAGCAGGAGTAGCCATTCTAATATCTGATGAAATAGACTTTCAAACAAAATTAATCAAAAGAGATTGGAAGGACACTTCATACTCATCAAGGGAAAATTCCACCAGGAAGACATCACAGTCCTGAATATCTATGCCCCAAATATAAGGGCACCCACATTTATAAAAGAAACAATGATAAACTTAAACCACACATAGATCTCCACACATTAGTAGTGGGAGACTTCAACACCCCACTCTCAATAAAGGACATGTCAACAAAACAGAAATTCAACAAAGAAACAATGTCTCTGACAGAGGTCATGAATCAAATACACCTAACAGACCTTTACAGAACCTTACACCCAAACACAAAAGAATTTACCTTCTTCTCAGCACCTCATGGAACCTTCTCCAAAATAGACCATATCATTCATCACAAATCGAGCCTCAACAGATACAAGAAGATTGAAATAATCCTTGTATCCTATCTGATCACCATGGAATAAAGCTGGACCTCAACAACAACAGAAATAGCAAAAAGCTTACACACACATGGAAACTGAACAACTTCCTACTAAATGACAGCTGGGTCAGGAAGGAATAAAGAAAGAAATTAAAGTCTTCTTATAATTCAATGAAAATGAAGGCATAACATACCCAAACTTGTGGGACACAATGAAAGCAGTGCTAAGAGGAAAGTTCATAGCACTAAGTGCCTTCATGAAGAAATTCAAGACAGCTCATTCATGCAATTTAATGGCTCACCTAAAAATCCTAGAAAAAAAAAGAAGCAGACACACCAAAAAGGAGTAGATGGAAAGAATCAAACTCATGGCTGAAATCAATAAATTAGAAACATCCATTCATGTTTAAGTTTTGGATAGGTCAGGAATACAAGGCACATATGTAAACATAGTAAAGGCGATATACAGCAAGCCTATTGCCAACATCAAACTCAATGGAGAGAAACTTAAATCAATCCCACTGAAATCAGGAACATGACAAAGCTGTCCAATCTCTCCATATCTCTTCAACATAGTTCTGGAGTTCCTTTCTAGAGTAATAAAACAATTGAAGAAGATCAAGTTGATACAAATTGGAAAGAAAGAAGTCAAATTATCACTATTGCAGATGATATGATAGTATACATGAGTGACCCCAAAAGTTTTAGCAGGGAACTCCTTCAGCTGATAAACAACTTCAGCAAAGTGGCCAGATACAAAATTAACTCAAAAATATTAGTAGCCGATCCTGTATACAAAAGATAAGAGGGCTGAGAAAGAAATTAGGGAAACAACACCCTTCACAATAGCCACAAATGACATAAAGTACCTTGGTGTAACCCTAACCAAGCAAGTCAAAGACTTTCATGAAAAAAATTTCAAGTCTCTGAAGAAAGAATTAGAAGAAGATATCACAAGATGGAAAGATCTCCCATGCTCATGGTTTGGCAGGATTAACATAGAAAAATGGCCATCTTACCAAAAGCAATCTACAGATTCATTGCAATTCCCATCAAATTACCAACACAATCCTTTACAGACCTTGAGAGAATTCTCAACTTCATATGGAATAACAAGAAACCCAGAATTGCTAAAACAGTCCTCTACAATAAAAGATCTTTTGGAGGTATCTCCATCCATGATCTCAAGCTGTATTATAGAGCAACAGTAATAAAAACTGCATGATACTGGCATAGAAACAGAATGGTGGATCAATGGACCCAAACAGAAGACCCAGCCACACACTTATGGACACCTGATCTTCAACAAAGATGCCAAAACCATATAATGGAAAAAAGGATAGCATCTTCAACAAATGGTGCTGGTCTAACTGGATATCTACATGTAGAACAATGCAAATAGATCCATGCTTATCACCCTGCACAAAACTAAAGTCCAAGTGGATCAAAGACCTCAATATAAAACCAGACACATTAAATCGGTTAGAAGAAAAAGTGGGAAGACCCTAGAACTCATTGGTACAGGAGACAAATTCCTGAACAGAACACTAACAGTACAGGCTCTAAGAGCAACAATCAATAAATGGGATCTCATGAAACTGAAAAGCTTCTGTAAAGCAAAGGAAGCCATCATCAAAATAAAATGAATGCCTACAGATTGAGAAAGAATCTTCACCAATCCTCTATCTGACAGATGGCTAATATCCAGTATATATAAAGAACTAAAGAAGCTGAAAAGTAACAAACCAAGTAATCCACTTAAAAAATGGGGAACAGAGCTAAACAGAGAATTCTCTGTAGAGGAATATAGAATGGCAGAAAAACACTTAAAGAAATGCTCAACCTCATTAGCCATCAGGGAAATGCAAATCAAAACGACCCTGAGATTTCACCTTTTACCCATCAGAGTGGCCAAGATCAAAAACTCAAGTGACAACACATGCTGGAGAGGTTGTGGAGAAAGGGGAACCCTCCTCCACTGTTGGTGGGAATGTAAACTTATACAACCACTCTGGAAATCAATCTGTTGCTTTTTCAGATAACTAGAAATAGTGCTTCCTCAAGATCCAGCAATACCACTCCTAGGCATATATCCAAAAGAAGCTCAAGTACATAATAAGGACATTTGCTCAACCATGTTCCTAGCAGCTTTATTTGTAATAGCCAGAAGCTGGAAAAAACCCAGACTGCCCCTCAACTGAAAAATGGATACAGAAATTGTGAAACATCTACACAATGGAATATTACTCAGTAATGAAAAATAAGGATATCATGAAATTTGCCGATAAATGGTGGGAACTTGAAAGTGTCATCCTCAGTGAGTTATCCCAGAAGCAGAAAGACACATGGTATATACTCACTCATATAAACCTGCAATATAGAATAAACCCACTAAATCCTGTATGTCTAAAGAAATTAATCAAGAGGGATGACTCTGGCTAAAATTCTCAGTTCCCATCCCGAAAGGCAAAGAAGATGGACATCAGAAGAAGAAGAAAACAGGAAAAAAGTTAGGAATCTGCCACTGAGGGCCTCGAAAGACTCTGCCCTGCAGACTATCAAAACAGATGCTGAGACTATGGCCAACTAACTGTTGGGCAGAGTGCATGGAATCTTATAAAAGAAGTGGGAAATAGTAAGATCTGGAGAGGACAGGAGCTCTGCAAGGAGAGCAACAGAACCAAAAAATTTGAACACAGGAGTCTTTCCAGAGACTCATACTCCAACCAAGTACCAGGCATGGAGATAACATAGAACCCCTTCACAGATATAGCCCATAGCACTTCAGTGCTCAAGTGGGTTCCATAGTAATGGGAACAGGGACTGTCTCTGACATGAACTCAGTGGTTAGTTCTTTGATCACTGATTGGCCTGCTCTTTGATCACCTCCCCCTGAGGAGGGAGCAGACTTACCTGGCCACAGAAGATGACAATGCAGCCACTCTTGATGAGATCTGTTAGACTAGGATCAGGAGGAAGGAGATTAAGACTTCCCCTATCAGAGGACTTGAGGAAGGGCATGTGTGGAGAAAGGGGAGGGAAGGTAGGATTTGGAGGGGAGGAGAGTGGTGTTTATGGGGGGATACAAAGTGAATAAAGATAACTAATAAAAATTAAAATAAAAAGTAAATCTGTTAAAATAGATTTTAATGGTGGCTCACAACCATCTACAATGTGAACTGATTCCTTCTTCTGGCAGATGTAAATGCAGATAAAACACTCATATACATAAAACAAATAAATCTTTAAAAAATATGCTTTAAAAATAGATTTTAAAATTTTAAGAAAATGAATGGAACTGAAAATATGTTGAGAATATTCTAGCTCAGAGAGACTAATACGGTATGTTCTAGTTCATATGTAGATTTATGCTTCTAATTTTTATACATGTATGTTTATATGCAAATAAATGTAAATATTTGCAGAGCTCAGGAAAGTCCAAAGGGGCCTGCATATCAGGGAAAGATTCTTTAATGTGAGAGAGGGTAGTAAAATACTTATGATAGCAACATGAAAGTTTACAGGTAGCGGAATGATTTAAGTGAGGTGGGAACCATAGATCGGGGGCATAAAAGAACTAGGGGGAGGATCAATAAAAAGAGTGATGGTTAGAAAGTCATAGGAAATTTGATACTT
This sequence comes from Psammomys obesus, assembly GCF_907164565.1. Taxonomy (NCBI): domain Eukaryota; kingdom Metazoa; phylum Chordata; class Mammalia; order Rodentia; family Muridae; genus Psammomys; species Psammomys obesus. The sequence continues at coordinate 13,228,832 of NW_026585626.1, read as the reverse complement.
GGTGAATTAACAAAAGTAATTAAAACAGTAAGCTTATATAAAGGCATCATGCTTGGGTATATTAAGTTTCTCAAGCCATAAGTTATTAGATGAAAATCCCAGTGCCCAAGTGAGATGTATACCCAAATTGTTGGTTAATGACTCCCCAAGGTTCCCCAAACAATATGACTATCAGTTGCTCACCTGAACAGGATGCAAGACTCAATTGATGATGACACCAAACACTTGTTTGGCAGGACATGGTAAAATTTGGCTGGAATTGGCTAAGTGTATTTTCTGCTGGATAGCTCTCATAATGCATGAAGATGCCATGTAGGCTAATGGGAGGAAGTTGTCAACAGTTTTATTCAGCTGTAAACCTTGAGTGCAAAAATAGTATTGGCTAGCCAAGATGTTTGTGTATCTGTAATTGTGGTAAATATGTAGTGGGGTCACCAACCACTTTCTGAGCAATTTGAAGGACCAGTCCACATGAGAAAATTCACAATTGGTACTCTAAACTCAAAAGCCCACAGCTTGAGTTGTCATAACCCTTAGTGGGGAAGGAATTTTGGTGAATTGATGCCTGTCCATCACATTTTATTGTAAATAAATATGTTTATGTCTGTAAGTTAGTTCTGTTGTTAACCTTTATTGGAGAAACTTCTCTTGCATAATGGTTATCAGTAACTGGAGAGACTCATAGCTTATTAAAGTGTTGAGAGTTAGTGATTGTTTAGTGCTTAGCCCTGTTAGCAGTTACCACTTTCTCCAAGTCTCAGCAAATATTGTGAAAGAAGAAGTGGGACAAATGTGAGAATTAGAGGAAGGTGGGAGTGTGTGGTGATGGCATAGAGCAAGGCTTCTGAATAGGACTTTGTTATTTACATTTTTGAACTCTTTGCCGCTAGGATTACATTAATAATGTCTGTACAAGTTTGGGCCCATCAACATCCTGTCATGGAGTAAAGGGTTTCATTGCTCCCTTTCACTTTCTGAGGGCTGATATATAATTAATGGTTGATCTGGGAGAGACAGAGAAAGAGAGAGAGAGAAAGAGAAATTTTCTTCAACAGTACCTATGCTTCTCTAAACAAACTCTCAACCATGCTCCAGTAAGCAAAATGAAATTGAGTCACCATTTTTTAAAGACATGAATGTAGAAGGCAGGTTAGTGTGTTGTTCTTTAACATAAAATTTCTCTAGCTTATTGTTTTCCACAATAACACTGGCCAGGAAGCATTTGGGAAATTCTTAAAATTCAATCTCATTCAGGGATAAAGTTGGTTAAGAAACTTCTTACATCCTTTTTCTACAGGACTCACTGTACATTAGGGTGTATGATGCTGGAAAGCAAGTCAGCCTGGTTGTGGTGCCTCCTAAATGTTGATCTTATCTTTGTGTACCATCTATTAATGTTTGATCCTAAGTTTATTTAAGCCCCGTTAAAAAGGTGTTTTATCATGGGACATACTTTGAGGCTACTGGTCTAGTATAATCCACAGTTTTGATATTTCAATGTTTCCTGTGTTCTGGTTTGGGTTTTGGTTTTATTTGTCTTAGATTAGAGGAACAAGAAAGGAAACTAATAAATTGCTTGTGATATCTAATTCTCAGTTCCCATTAGCTGATGTAGCACAGGGCCAGCATCGGTGAGATGCCTATGCATTAGATGTGATTAGACAGCAGCAGGTCAACTTAGAGGCAGTGTCTGCTTGTCACTAGACCATGGAAACTGAACAATTTGCTATTCAATGACAGCTTGGTTAGGGAAGAAAAAAAGAAAGAAATTAATGAATTCCTAGAATTCAATGAAAATGAAGGCACAATATACCCAAACTTATGGAACACAATGAAAGCAGTGCCAAGAGAAAAGTTTATTGCACTAAGTGCCATCAAGAAGAAATATGAAACATTGCATACAAGCAACTTAATAGCTCACCTGAAAGCTCTAGAAAAAAAGAAGCAAACTCACCCAAGAGGAGTAGACAGCTGTAAATATTCAAGCTCAGGGCAGAAATCAATAAATTGGAAACAAATAAAACAAATGAAAGAATCAATGAAACCAAGAGCTGGTTCTTTGAGAAAATCAACAAGATAGACAAGTCCTTAGCCAATCTAAATAAAAGAGAGAAACTTTCCAAATGAGCAAAATCAGAAATAAAAAGGAGGACATACAGCAGACACTGAGGAAATCCAAACAATCATTAGGTCTATATGTCACAAAATTTGAAAATGTAAATTAAATGGACAATTTTCTTGATAGATTCCACTTACCAAAATTAAATCAAGATCAGGTAGAAAGACTGAATAGTCTTATACTCCCTAGGAAATAGAAGCAGTCATCAAAAGTCTCCCTTCATAAAAAGCCCAGGGCCAGATGGTTTCAGTGCAGAATTCTACCAGACCTTCAGAAAAGAGCTAACTCCAATTCTCTTCAAACTATTCCACAAAATAGAAACAGAAGAAACATTACCAAACTCATTCTATGAAGCCACAGTCACCTTCGTACCTAAACCTCACAAAAAACCAACAAAGAAAGAGAATTTCAGGGCAATCTCCTTTATGAACATCAATGCAAAAATACTTCCAAACTGAATACAAGAATACATCAAAGATATCATCCACTATGACCAAGTAGGCTTCATCCCAGGCATGCAGGGGTGGTTCAATATATGGAAATCCATCAATATGATCCACCACATAATCAAACTGAAGGAGAAAAACCACATGATCATCTCCTTAGATGCTGAAAAAGCATTTGACAAAATCCAACATCAATTCATGTTTAAAGTCTTGGAGAGATCAGGCATACAAGGCACGTACCTGAACTTAGTAAAGGCGATATACAGCAAGCCTATTGCCAATATCAAACTCAATGAAGAGAAACTTAAATCAATCCCACTGAAATCAGGGACAAGACAAGGCTGTCCACTCTCTCCATATCTCTTCAATAGCTAGTACTTGAAGTCCTAGCTAGAGCAATAAGACAACTAAAGGAGATCAAGGGGATACAAATTGGAAATGAAAAAGTAGAAGTATCACTATTCACAGATGATATGATAGTATACAGGAGAGACCCCAAAAATTCAACCAGAGAACTCCTTCAGCTGATAAACACCTTCAGCAAAGTGGTTAGATACAAAATTAACTAAAAAAGAAAAAAAATCAGAAGCCCCTCATGTATACCAAAGACAAAAGGGCTGAGAAAAAAGTTAAGGAAAAAAACACCCTTCACGATAGCCACTAAAAACATAAGGTTCCTCATTATGACTCTAACCAAGCAAGTGAAAGACCTATTTGAAAAAAGAATCAAGTCTGTGAAGAAAGAAATTGAATAAGATATCAGAAGACGGAAAGATCTCCTGTGCTCATGGATCCGTAGGAACAACATAGTGGAAATGACCATTCTGCCAAAAGCAATCTACGGAGTCAATAAAATTCCCATCAAAGTACCAACATAATTCTTTATAAACCTTGAGAGAAAAATTCTCAACTTCATATGGAAAAAAAAGAAAACCAACCCAGAATTTCCAAAATGATCCTGTATACCAACAGATCAACTGGAGGTATCTCTATCCCTGATCTAAAGCTGTACTACAGAGAAATAGTAATAAAAACGGCATGGTATTGGCATAAAAACAGAATGGCGGATCAATGGAACCAAATAGAAGACCCTGAAATAAACCCACACACTTACAGATACTTGATTTTTGACAAAGAAGCCAAATCTATTCAATGGGAAATAGACAGCATCTTCAACAAATGGTGCTGCTCCAACTGGATGTCTATATTCAGAAAAATGACAATAGATCCATATTTATCACCCTCCACAAAACTAAAGTCCAAGTGGATCAAAAACCTCAACATAAAACCAGACACACTAAATCTGTTAGAAGAAAATTGGAAAAGAGCCTAGAACTCATTGGTACAGAAGACAACTTCCTGAACAGAACACCAACAGCACAGGCTCTAAGATCAATAATCAATAAATGGGACCTCATGAAACTGAAAAGCTTCTGTGCAGCAAAGGATACTGTCATCAGAACAAAAGGACAGCCTAAGGATCTTCACCAACCCTACATCTGACAGAAGGCTAATATCCACAATATATAAAGAACTAAAGAAGTTAAAAGGCAACAAATCAAGCAATCCAATTAAAAAATTGGGAACACAATTAAACAGAGAATTCTCTGTAGAGGAATATAGAATGGCAAAGAAACACTGAGAGAAATGCTCAATGTCCTTTTCCATCAGGGAGGTGCAAATCAAAACATCCCTGAGATTTCACCTTACACCCATCAGAATGGCTAAGTTAAAAAACTCAAGTGACAACACATGCTGGAGAGGTTGTGGAAAAAGAAGAACTCTCCTCCACTGCTGGTGGGAATGTAAACTTGTACAACCACTCTGGAAAGCATCTGGCGCTTTCTCAGACAGTTAGGAATAGTACTTCCTCAAGATTCAGATATACCACTCCTAGGCATATATCCAAAAAGATACTTTTGTAACAGCTTTATTTGTAATAGTCAGAAGCTGAAAACAGCCCAGATGCCCCTCAGTTGAGGAATGAATACACAGATTGTGGTAGGTTTACACAATGGAATACTACTCAGCAATTAAAAGCAAGGAAATTATGAAATTTACAGGCAAATGGTGGGATCTAGAAGAGATCATCCTAAGTGAGGTATCCATTAAGCAGAAAGACACACACAGTATATACTCAATTATAAGTGGATACTAGATCTATAAAATAGGATAAACATACTAAAATCTGTAGACCCAAAGAAGCCAAACAAGAAGGGTAAGGTGATCAACCCTCACTTAGAAAGATAAATGGGATGGACATTGGAAGTAGGAGAAAACAAGAAACAGGAAAGTAGCCTACCACAGAGGGCCTCTTAAAGACTCTACCTAGCAGTGTATCAAAGCAGATGCTGAGACTCATAAGCAAACCTTGGGCAGAGTACAGGCAATCATAGGAAAGAAGGGGGAGTTATTAAGACATGGAGAGGACAGGAGCACCACAAGGACCAAAATATTGGGTGTAGGAGTCTTTTCTGAGACTGATTCTCCAACCAAGGACCATACATGGATATAACATAGAACCCCTGTTTAGAAATAGCCCATGGCAGCTCAGTAACCAAGTAGATACCCTAGTAAGGGAAACAAGGACTGTCTCTGACATGAATTCAGTGGCTGGCTCTTTGACCTCCCCCTGCTCCACGAGGAAGAAGCAGCCTGTCTTGGGCACAGAGGAGAACATTGCAGCCAGCCCTAATGAGACCTGATAATCTAGGGTCAGATGGAAGCAGAGGAGGACCTCCCCTATTAGTGGACTTAGAGAGGTGCAGAGAGGAGATGAGAGAGTTAGAGAGTTAGGTGGGGTTGGGAGGGAATAAAAGAGGGTGCTACAGGTGGGATACAAAGTAAATAAACTGTAATTAATATAAAAAATTAATTAAAAAAACAAGAGACCCTTGAGGAATGCTGCTTACTGGCTTACCTCATCTGGCTTTCTACTTTTCTTTTACAGCTCTGGCCCACAGTAGGCTTGGCCCTTCTACACCAAATAGGAATTTAAAAAAATGTTCTTAAGGATTTCAATTAATCAATCAATAAAAATACTACCTTCTACAACTTCTCCTTTTTCATGGTTTAAGAATAAAAATACATTTATTTAAGGCACCATGAATATAAATTTCATTGTAAAAATTTATACATGTTCGTTTTCCTTCAGAAATGTAGAGAGTCTTTCAGTTTCCACCCGCCTATCCCAATGTATTATTCACTTCACTATACTTTTTTTTCTGACCCACTGCAGTTACTCATGAGTAACCTCAATGTCTCAGCTCATCTTTTTTCTCAGACTTGCTTTCTGGACTTAAGGAAAAGATTTTCCTGGCCTGCTGTGTACTGTGTAACTCTGGTCATCGGGGTTCCCTGCTGAAGCTGGTATCTGTTGAGACATACAGGGTCAGGCCTTAGCCTATTGTACCTCTTGGATGTTGAGGCCCAGTGGCCCCTTTCCGCTTGACTTTTACTTCTTGGCTTTATTGCTATACATTCCATCTTCTTGTGACACATTGGTGTGCCAGGCACTCAGGGATACTCTCTATATAAAGTTTTTTTTTTTTTTTTTTTTTTTTTTTTTTTTCTGTCATACACTCTGTCTTTTTACAGACAGAGATACCAAGGCTACAAGAGGTTAAATGACCTGCTTGTTGACACTCGGTGACACTGTATGATATCAACCTGAGTCCTGGATGATAGGACTCTTCAGAGTCCAGAGAAACTTTTATGAATTCACAAGAGTTTTTAGGCCTGATTATTATTTGATGGCAGATAGCTACTTTGTTTATTTTATTTCCAGAAAGAGTACAGTAGGCAGACAACAAAGGGGAAATTTCATTTTCCATGCAGAAGTAACAATTCAAACAAAAATGTATCAGAGCCATAGCAGAGTTCTGGGTGCTAGCAAAGAAGGGATGTTATTGTCCTGTGTATTCAGCAAGGTTTACAGGAACTCTGAAACACTATGTCAACAATGACAGTGGCCAGCTTTGGGAATCTCTCTCTGCCTATCTGCCAGTCTTAATGGTTGAAACCAGCTGTAAGGAGGACTGATTATCTTCAGCTGAAGTGGAGACTGTGAGAGACTAAGGTTTCTAGAGAAGAAGCCTTCGGCACAGCAAGCCTCCAAAGAGCCTTTCTTCTTGAGGGCATTTAGGAGCTGGGCTCCTGGCCTGTCTGAGAGCCAGCTAAGCACCAGCCTTTAGAGCAATGGTTCTCAACCATCCTAATATTGTAACCCTTTAATACAGTTCCTCATGCTGTAGTGACCCTCTGCCATAAAATTATTTTCATTGCTACTTCATAACTGTAGTTTCGCTACTATTATAATTCACAATTTAAATATGTGTTTTCTGATGTTCTTAGGACAATCCTGTGGAAGGGTCATTAAAACCACAAAGGGGTAGTGATCCACAGGCTGAGAACCATCTCACTAGTGGGCATTGGGTCTGAAGTCTTCTGTTACTTCCCCTTCTGATGAACCAATGAATATGAATGTTCTGAGCCTTTTCCTGGATTCTGAATATGCTCCACTGCCTCTTCATGTCAATTTTTTTTCCAGCTGGAGATTTTGCTTCCTGGCTGGTGCTTCACTGACAGCTTGGGGCTAGCCATTGTGTTGTGGCAGTGAGCTGTTACATGTGTTCTGCTTCTGGCTCCTTGTGCCCCGGGCCTTTTTAGGTCCTCCATACTCTTACCATTTGTTACTCTGAAAGTGTGCTTATGGCCTTCACTGTGTTCCTTCATATCCAGAGGCGTCTGTGTTACTAGGATGTGCACTGAGTTAATATTTCTCACAGCAGGTTCTGGAAGTTTATGGTATTGTGTCCTTAAATAATCACGGACAAAACAAGAATATACTTTAGGACAAGTTACACAACTGAGGCAAGAAAATAAAACAGGAAGAAAGACCTCCAGGAAGGAGCAATTCGAAGGAAGAATCAAGAACCAAAGACCAAGTTAGAAAAGGGGGTGGCTTAGTCAGCTTCAGTCATAAGGGCAAGTCAGCTACGTGTCCCAGGGATTCTATATTCCACACTAAGATGCTTCCATATAGCCCTATTCCTTCCCTCCCTTACTTTACAGGGTAAAAGCCCATTTGTGTGATTCATCCTCAGCTTGGCAAATCAGTTTTTTCAGCTCAGCAATTGTTAAGTGCTCATGAACCACTGGGAGGTACCTTTTGGAGCGTGAAGCTTTAGGAAACTTCTTGGAGTGTGGAAGTTTTATTTAGTTTCTTAGCCTGGTCAACTTCATTCACTTCCTGAATTTTATAAGTATCTATTTCCAGGAGGTGATAATTTAAGGAGATCTGAAAATCTAAACCACAGCAAGAGGTATTGCTGCTTGCAAAATGAAGGATTAGTAAGTCTAGGTTCTATTACAAGATGATGGAAAAATAAACATATAGCATAACCCATACATATAGCTGTGACACTTCAGGCAGAATTTCATTTAGACCTGAATACTTGCTTTGTAAATTGCCAAACAGGTCATTAAAACTTGTCAATTCTGCCACATAAAGGCAATGTCCAATGTGCCTGAAATTTGGGCCTAATTTATATATTTGAGAAAGAACAAATATATGCTTAGAGTAATTCCTCATTAAGACAACTCCAGTGAAAATGTTCTAGCAGGTGCAATGAAAAACAAGAAGTAGTTTTTGTCATCAAACTAGCTCATTAGACTCAGAGGACTTTGTTTTCCAGAAGTAGCTTGCAGCTACTGTTAATAAAGACTCTGAAAATATTGATACACTCAAGTCTCCCTGCATACAAGTTGAGATAGTGTCCTTTATAGAAGCCTCTTATTTTATAGTTTATTAAAATGAGAGTGAGTACTTCATACTATGTTCAAATGTGATAGAACGATCAAGTCTCAAGTGTGGTAGAGAAGTGGACATCTAGCTTCTTAGAGCTGCCTCAGGAAGACCTGTTTTATTTTTTATTGGAGGTTCAGCAACCTGTTAATTAGGTAATTGCAGTCACTTTCATTGACCTGCATGTGAGGAGGCTTTTTGAAGGAAAGGTTGAATTAAGAAAAGAGAAGTAAATGGCTTCATAATAGATTAAATCGTAGTGTTAGGAGAAAATGTGTGCTATTTTTACTCACATTGTATTTGTGTTTCATTGCTCCATTTTGTCCAGAGTCAATATTGCATTTCAGTGTCTTAATGATGGGTTGGTTTTTAAAGCTCAAGTACTTTGAACTCACCATGCTTCCATTCAGCACTGCTAGAGCCACTGCATTGCCTCATCGCCAGCTCCCTGAGATTGCTTCGAGGATAGAACATTAGAGCAAATTAGAGCACTTGGCTTAGTGAAATCTCAGCCCCCTGAGAAGAATGTATTTTGTTTGTGGAATGTGGCATGCTGTGTTGCTAAACTATTGTGATTGCACCTGCCCATACCCTTCTTTTTTCCCTAGGAAGAGATACATAGTGTACCTGTACAAAACAGCCCTAGAATCAGTGTGTATGACCGAAAGGGAGCAGAGCAAGCAGGTGAATTGCCTGAAGGCTAAGGTTCACTAGAAAAGTTCTATGAAGGTTTTTGTTTGCACATCAGTCTTTTGTTCGTTCAGCAGGTTCTAAACATCTGGCATTTTTTACACTGAGATAACTTAAGTCCTTTGTGCACCTCAGGGCTCCCTGAAAAAAAATAACAAGAAGAGTAGGGATGTGAAAAAGAAAAAAAGAAGTGGAGAAATAAAACAATCTCAGGAATTACATAGCAAGATGGATGTTCTAGAATCAAAAGTCTCATTTATAAAGATGGAAAGAATCATTTTATGATGTTCCCAATTTTATTTTCCACTTGTTTGTTTTCCTAATGTGAGAGCTTGTGTGTGGAACATTCAACAACACAGATATATACAGTTTTACAAAGACATGACCAATTCGCCTACTTTGATTGTGTATAGAACCCTAGATTTGAAACAAGGGCACATGCTTAATCTGGAAATGCAGTGAGGTTGACGCACAATCAAGCTATCTTTATGCAAAAATGTCTACAACAGAACATATACCAGTCTATTTCCTAACTGAAGAATTAGCTGAATTCTATAATATGATTTGGGGGCACAAAGATATCACAGTTCCTGTGATGTCAGGAATGGTGAGTTCTACTTTATTGCTGGCTCCCTGAATGCAAAGCTATATATCTGTTTATATATGTGTTGCCTTATTGAGAATTACATATTTCAGAATCTTGGTTAGCACTGTTTGAGTGAGTTTCTGCACCCTGTTCTGTTCCTAAAACCAGAGTTGAATGAATACTAAATACGTGCTATATACCACCAATTCATATTGATGCCTATGAAGTTATCACTGTAATGTCCTAACCAGCTGCTCTCTGAGAATGTAGAGTTATACAAAGAAACCAGTGACTTTTCTCCTCCCAAGTTTCTCCTTGGTTCAAGAGAAGGTCTTTCTCTTTTGTAGTGTGTTCCTGCATCATTTTGGTGATATGACCCATAGTAACTCCCTCACTCACCCACATTATTAGATTATTTTAATCTAATAATTAGCTGGTAGTTTAAAATACAAAATCTAAATACATTTAGTCTTAAGGCCTTTGGAATTGTTATATTTTTGTAACATTTTCAAAGTTGATGTATATAATATCAACTTAATTGTATAGGACTCAGTTATCTCCCTCCCAAAGTATTTTGGCACCTTTTGTTTATGCTTGAGGTTTGGAGATTTCCAACTGATGAGTCCTTTTTTTTTTAAATTAGTGTTTATGAATGTTCTGATTTCATGTTTATCTATGCACCATGCACATATGTAGGGCCTGTGGAGGACAGATGAAGGTGTTAGACCCCTACAACTGGAATTACAGAGAGTAGTGAGCTGTCATGTGACTGCTAGAAATTGAATTGAGGCCTATGTAGAAGACGTCAGTACTCTTAACTGATGAGTCATCTTTACATTCCCTTAAATGTCTTTTTCAGTCATTGATTTCTGTTCAGAGATTCATAACTTCTATCTCTGAATATATCTCTACTATTTCTTATTTTGTGAAATTTTCTTGGTGGTATTTATTCTTCTACCTATCTACCTATGTTTTCTTGCCAAACTCCCTTCTCTCCAGTGCCCTGCTACTCTCTTTGCATTTTCTTATATTACTTTCAAATCTTCTATCTAGCTTCTATTTATTAGAGAACACATGTAATACTTGTCATTCTGTGCTTGTCTTATATTGCTTAGCATCATGGTCTCAAGTTGTATACACTTTTCTATAAGTTTTGTAGTTTTTATCCCTCCTTCTGGCTCAGTAACACTTCATTTTGTAGATTTACCTTTTTTAAAATTATATATTCATTTGGTGTATCATTTCCTTATACATTCATTTAGCCTGACTGCATAAACTGGCATAAGGCAGATGTGTCTTTCAGTTTGTTTCTTTTGGCTTTATCACACCTAGGAGTGGTATTTCTGATCATATGGTGATTCTGTTTTTAGCTGTTGAAGGAATTTCATATTGTTTCTCATGGTGGATATAATAATTTAAATTTGTACCAAGAGTGTATAAACATTCTCCCCCATGCTATCTGTAGCAATTTATTTTCGTTATTATTTTTAATTTTTTTGAGATCATAATATAATTACATTTTTCTTCTCTTTCATTCCTTCATGCTTTTCTGTGTACCTTTCCCCATTACCCTTCAAATCAATGGCCCTATTCCTGCCATCAATTTTTATTGCATCCATGTGTGTATGTATACATATGCATATATGTTCATAAATATAACCTGCTTGGTCCATATAATGTTACTTGTATGTTTGTTAATGGGGTTGACCATTTAGCCGTAGAGAACTGAAGGAGGTGCTCCTCACTAAAGAAGACAACCTCTCTTGCTTCCAGCTTTTCTCAGTCACCTATAGTTTTTTTTTTTTTTTTAATTGTATAGGGTTAAAACATTGTGGGCTTTTTCCTATTTGCTTTGCATTGTCTATATTGTCATGTTTGATCATCTCATGCTTAGGCAGTGATGTTGATGAAGCTTTATGGGTAGCTTTTGATATTTCTAGAAGACACAATTTGACAGAAAACTCTCCAATACGCTGCCTCTTAAACTCTTTCTGCCCTCTCTTCTACAATGTTTTCTGAGCCTCAGGTATGGGCATGATTTGTACATATATGTGTTGGAACTGAGTTCCACAACCCCACAGCTTGGCTGGGTGTTGTGTCAGTAGCGGTATCTGTCTGTTGCACAGAGACTTCCTTAATGAAAAGTGAAGATTGACCTTATCTGTGGGTGTAAGGATAAATATTTAGAGATTTTTTTTAACTTATGCTGGTTAAGTAAGTTGGTGGTTGTAGATTCTCCTCCAATAATTGTGACTTCACTCGCACTGAGTATTTACCTAAGTTTCAAGTATCAGGCATCGTTTCCCTCTTAGTGAGGGGAAATTTTATCTTTTTGATTGTAGTTGTGTAAGTTACTTTTCTCATAACTGTGATGAAGTGCCTCAATGAGGTGGGTCTGTTGAGATTGCTCAGAGGGTAAAGTGTTTGCTGTAATGAAGCTTGCCTGAGGAACTGAGTTTACAAGGATTGCTCGGTGTGCTGCATGCTAGCTTAGCCTAAAAATGCAGGCTCTAGGCTCATGAAAAATCCTGCTTCAGAGGAAAATGGTAGAGAGTTATAGAAAAGGATACACAATGCTCTGTTCTGGCTTATGGACGCACGCATGGGTATGGACATATACACATGTGAGCAAATAGCACAGCCACATAGCCCACCACCACTGCCACAACGACATCACACCACACTAACTGGATATCCAACTGCAGAAAAATGAAATGACACTCATATGGCTCATATTTGCATATCAAGAAAAATGAACTAAAATTTAATTTAAAGTGAAAATGCTAAATGAAAACATATGAAATACACTTCAGATTATAGACACATTTAAGAACATTCTCAACAGTTCCCCGCTAGCACAGAAAATAGCCCTGGGAATTAGTAAATAAGGATACACAAAATGTAAGTTCTTGAATCGCAGGAGAAACTATCTGCAGAATGAACAGACAGTCTAGAGACTGAGAAAGAAAAAAAAATTCAGCTATACGTAAAACAAGTGCTTGATATTTAGAATATATAAAAAAAGAAACAGCAAAACATAAACATAGCCTCTCCCTCAACACCCCCCAAAACAGTCAATGGATCAGCTAATGGAATGAACAGTTTTTAAAAGAAGAAGCACAAATGGCCAATAAATATTTCCTTTAAATGTTTAACATTGTTAGCCATCTGGGAAATGCAAATTAGAATCACTTTGAGACTCAATCGCAACACAGTCAGAATGGCTAAGATCAAGAAAACAAATCACAAATGCCGACAAGGATATGCAGGAAGAGGAACCTTATTCACTGCTAGTGGGAGTATAAACTTGTGCAATTACTCTGAAAAGCAGTTTCTTTTGGAAAATTAAATATAGAAATGCCATATGACACAGTTAGGCTATGCTGGGGACAAACCCAAAGCACGCTTTATGTTAGGAGAGAAACGCTCACTCACCCACATTCCTCGGTGCTCTATTCACAGTTGCTAGGACATAAAAACAGCCTAGGTATCCATCAACTAATGAATGGATAATGAAAATAGGCCAGATCTGATAGTGGAGATATGGAAAACGGATGGATCAGGAAAGTGTTTTATTCAGCGAGGTGACCCTGACTTAGACAAAAATTGCATTTCTTTTTAGAAGTATCCTAATGTTTAATGTTTGTATATATATTTCAGAGTGGATATGGACAATGAAACTAGGTAGGGGACCATAAGAGAAGAACTAGAAGTGTTCAGGAAGAAGGGGGAAAAGAGGGACAGTTGAAACAAAGGAGGAAAGGAGGGCACTGCCAAAGAAGTCAGAGAGAAGAGAGAAAAAGATAATCAATAGCAGATCTGTATGAAAAGTACCTTGAAGAATCCTAATAGTATACTTCAGCAAAACCAAACCCAACCAGAACATGAGATGACTGCACACCTGAAGGGAGATAATTTTGCAGGTTTTAAATTTTTTTTAGTAGACCAAAGCATCGCCATATGCATTATCTGTGACTCAGTGTATGCTTACAACCCAAATTAAATAAAAATTAATGGTGATTTTCAGTAAGTAATGAACAGCACACCCATCTTTTTCCTTCTTTGGGTTTCAAAGGCCCTCAAACAATGTTTATTAAAGCACATGTTCTAGTCACTAATGTGTCTATGTAATCCCCGTACATCACACCTCTTGGACTTCCTACTCTCTAAAAGAGAGGTCACAGGTTATGATGATAGTTGACTCTGGTGTTAAACTTACTAGTAAAACATGCAGAATTTTGGGTCTAAAGTAAACATGTATGTTAAATGCATCGGACTTAATGATATGAAAAAAGTTGTCTTCTTCATTTGAAAACTCGGAGAATAATGTGTAGTTTACAGGGTGTGTGGTAGTGATTCAGTGAAGACAGTGTCTGGCTGTCTATGTGTATACATATGGATACGTAGTAGTTATGGCTAATATTTTGGTATAAAAGAAAAGCTTGAAATTCTGCGTATGAAGCTCAAAACATAGAATGTGCAGATTTGTCCATGGAGTTTAGGGACCAAGAATTTACTAAGTAAGTTCTTGTATATATATCAAGGAAATAGGTAAATATAACTTTGCTCATATTATCAGTGTTCTTGCTGTCCTTTGGGAAGCCTTGCACAAAAGACTAGTCACATGTATTACTCATCTTTCTTTCAGTTGCTGGGTTTAGTGGCAGAGTGAAGGAGCAAACCATTCAGCCAGATAGAGAGTGAATTTAGGATAGGCTTTATATTTCTTTTTTAACTGCAGTGCTTCTGAAAGGTGCCACCCACATATGTGTGGGGTATTCCATATCACTCACGGCAACCAAAAGAATTTTTCGGTCAAAGGTCCCTGATTAGGTGATTCTAAGTTGTGGCAAATAAGCACTTAAAACCATTACAAGGAGTTTGTTGTTTTTATAAAATTTAAGGATGGCTGTTTGTGGAAGGCAAATATAACCTGGGGAGGACTGGAGAATTAGAAATGTGAAATTCAGGAATGAAGTATGAGAGTCTGAATGAACCTAGAAATGACAGTAGTGTCTAGTAGCTCAGCAAAATTATCCCAGAAGTTTCTCAGCTATTTTGCATGACTTAGGCTCCTTTTAAAATTAACATTTATGACATTATATCACATTTTCTTTAACACTGAATTATTATCCTTAGTAACTTGAGGGGGAATCCTTTGGGAAATTAGTTCATGTTTCACCAGTACCTTCTGAAAACCCTCTATCTTCAGATTCTCAAATTTCCATAATCTCATCTCTGACTTTATCTTTTATCTGCATCCTCATTAAATCGGCATCTTAATCGTCTTGGTTCCATCCTGGTTCACAAGCCCATTAACCCCTGTCTGAATTCCTTTGCCTTTCTGAAACATGGCTTATTATCTTAGTGCCTCTCTACATTTTCAAGCTATTTATTTCTTACCAGCCATAAGTCCTGGATAATATACAGTGTCTGCTTTCTTTGATGTTAAAATTCAAGGCATAAATTATCAAAGGCACTAAACTATCTGTTGAGTTTATTATGATACATTGTTTAAATAATTATTTTGAAGATACTTAATGTTATACATGTTAAAAGTTACTTTTCAGTTAATCCTACTTAGCTGGAAACTACTTTTTAGTACAACTTGCACAACCCAAAGTAACTTTTAGATAAAACAAAGTAAAAAGCATCTAGATTCTTAGATATTAGCAACAAAGCAGAGTTTTTTACAGGTAGTATATGTATCTAGGAAAATAAAATTATATTTAACATAGACTAACCTGAAAACTGAAGACAACACAATCTTCAGGAACAGTTAAAGTGCTTAGGACTTGAAAGCTGGTGAAAGTGCTTGTCATGCAAGCTTGAGAACACCAGTTCAGAACCTCAGAACCCAATTAAACGCCAGGTAGGCTTGACAGCTCAGGGAATTCACTGAACAAGCTGGTCACCAAAAGTAGTTCTTAGCTATTGTTCCAGCACCATGCTTGCCTGTGTGCCTACTTCCATGTTCCTCACCATGCTGGTTATGGACGAATCTTCTGAAACCCTAAGAAAGGCTCTAATTAAATGCTGCTTTAAGTCAATTTTCTTGATCATGGTGTTTCATCAAAGCTTTGGAACAGTAACTAAGACAGGAAGTGTAACAGCATGATGTTCTAAAAAGAGGTGAAACATTCCATTTTGCAGGGGAATTCCTTAAGCTCAGGAAGTAACCAATTTAATAGCTCCAGGAAGTCACTGAAATTGACTAAATTCACTAGGTAAGGTCAATTTTTGAGGTTTAGTGTTCAGATTTAGGAATGAGAGATACTGCTACAAACTTTAGATTATAGGTCATTTGGTTCCAAGTAAACACAGTTTATTGTCTCTGATAAATATGTTTGAGATGCCTTCTATTAAACATACATTATCTCTGGGTAACAATGGCAGTATTTCTTGTGTTTGAAGTTCCTTGATTCTCTCATCTGGTATGGCAATCCAACCAGATCCTTGTATGGGAGTACGTCTTTTCCTTCCCAGGTTTACCTTTCAAGATCCACTGGCCTATCTGTCTTTGTAGCTCGCTTCAGTATACAGCATTCACATCTTGGCACATTAAACATGAATCCAAAATAATGGGAACCACATGGAATATACTCTCAGGTCAAACTAAAAATACATCACAGAAGGGAAGTTGAGGAGTCCCTAAATATTTGTAAAGCAAACAACATTCTTTGAAGCAGAACATCTGCTACAAAAGAATTTTTAAGAAAAAAAATTAATACATTAGGAACTAAAAAAAAAAGTGGAAATATTACCTATAAAATTTGTGTGATGCTGTAAAAACAGCACTTAGAGAAAATTAATAAATGTATATACTTGGAAAGAAGAAAATCCAAAAGAATAGAACAGGTTAAGTTTGAAGCACACAGAACAAAGAAACTAAACACTTGGGTAGAAATCTCTGAAATTGGGAATAAGGATTTAGTAGAGAAACTTTAATAGCCTGAAGTAGCCCTGGAGATTGGACCAGGGCTGTGTTCATGTTAGACAAGCATTCTCCCATTGGATAACATCATCAGTTCTTTCCCTTTTTATTTTGGGACAGGGTCTCACGAATTTGGTCTTTTAATGTATTATGTAGCCTTGTCATGCCTTAGAATTATGACCCAGCTTCTGTAACAGTTAGGATTAAAGGCCTGAGTTCCCTTGAAAAAAGTAGTTCTTTCAAAATATCAGCAATTCATTTTGATTCCATAAACAACGGAATCAAACATGTACTTGCAGGGTCATCACACCTCATTAGTGTGAGTAAACGGCTTTCTCCTGGAAAGCAGGATTTTTTTCATTGGGAACTATTTGACCATATTTAAAAATGTTTGCTTTCTCCTTTCAGAAAGGGACAGGAAGGATCATTCTTACTTCTTTCCTGTCAAAACGGTTGTACTTGATTAAAAATAAAGCTCAGAAAATTGTAGATGGACACCTGGCCTCCAATAATCCCATAAAGACGCTATTTCAGTAGTTGTAGAAGTAGTTCAGTAGTTTCAGCACCTCCCATAGCTATTTGTATTCAAATAAGCTGAGACTTGTATTAACACCAAAAGTTGCATATCAATGTTCATATTAGCTTTGCTAATAATTGTCAAAATGTAGAAGTAACAAATGTATCTGCGTAGGTAAATGCATAAACATGCTGGTAGCTCCATCCCATGAAATATGAGCCATCATAGGAAGATAAGTTGCTGAACCATGGAAGGACCTAAAGAATCAAAAATACATTTGTCTTTGTGAAAGAAGCCTGTCTGAAAGTGCTACCAACTATGTTATTCCAACTATAAGAAAGGAAAACAAACAAACAAAACTGGAGACAGTGAAGAGAGCAATAGGTGCCATGACTTACAGAGTTCAGGGGATAAAAAAATTGGAGCACGAAAAAATTCTGAAGAGTAGTCCAAGTATTCTTTGGACTACTCTAGTAGTAAATCCATAGCATTGTACATTGGCTGAAACGCAAAATGATTGAACCTTTATGTAAAATCTCGATGGATATGAATGGATATGAAGAATGGGTGTGAATATATAATACTTTGAATTTCATAACATTCATATATAAACAAAGTATTTTCATATGTAAGACCTGGCTTTAATGATTGGAAAAGTCTCATATAAGGAGCTTACTGAATAAGAACATATAGAAACTATCCACAAATTATTGTTTTAGTTAGTAAAGCTCTAGTCAGTAAAATGCTCTAGTCAGTAATATTAGTTACTCTTTTAGGGTGATAGCAATACATTATGGCCAAGGAAATTTATAAAAGAAGGCATTTAATTATCTTAGGGTTTCACAGGGTTAGTCTACAGTGGCAGAGAAAAGACATGGTGGCAACAAGAGCTGAGAGGTCATATCTTTTAAAGGAGGATGAGAGAAACAATGGGAATAAAACTAGTCTTGAAACCTTAAAATCACACCAGTGGCACCCCTCCACCAACAAGGCCACACCTCCTAATTCTTTCTGAACAGTTCCACAAACTGGAGAACAAGTATTGAAACATAGAAGACTGTGGATATCATTATCATTTAAAGTACCACAGAATCCATATTGATTTATCAATTCTAACAAAAGTCTCACAATAATAGTTGATTAATAACAGAAAATCCATGTCAAGAGAAGAATGGATTTGAGCATAAAATACTTTTGTATTTAATATTATTCATATATAAACAAAGTATTTCCATATGCAAAACCTGGCTTAAACGATTGGAAAAGCCTCATATCACCTGTGGATCAGGAGCTTACTGAGTAAGAATACATGGTGACCATCCACAAGTTACTGTTTTAGACCTTAGCTTTCTAAAGATGTTGAGGAATAATGACACTTTGTAGTAGATGAGAATGTGTTTTTAAAAAAATCTCTTGAAAAAAAATGAATGTGGTCAACTGATTTTCTATAGGATGTTGGGCTATAGTTGTAAGAGACCAGGGAACTAGAGGTACAACTATAGGCTTGTATTTTTCAAAAACCTACTTCATTTAATGTTTTTATATGCTTTTTAACTCCCTTCCAACCCACTGACCAGAGGTAGGGAAGAAAGACGGTTATTAGAAAAAGGGGGTTGTGGATCTTTTTAGACACAGTTCTTTGGGGCAATTCTACTCTTCAGTTTTTGGGAAACCAGCAGTCCAGTCAAATAGCAAACACAAAACAGCAACATGAATCAACAGCAGTGGTATGATTAAGCAGCAAGACTCCACCAAATTAGTATGAGTCAGTGAAAGAAGCCAGACTCCCATGGAGTGCCACCAGAAGTTCTGTGGATCACTTCTCTCTGAGAAGTATAGAAAGATGAATGTCAGTGAAGCAATGCGAATTTTCAAAAGCATAGTGAAGCAAAAGCATTATCTCTGTCGGTGGGCTTCTATTTATCTCTTCTCTGAGCCCACACCAGGCTGTCCTTCCAGCTGACAAAAACCATGCCCCTTGTAAGAGACAGCTTCCCAGAAGATATCATGTGCCCTCTCACATGTCTGATTTCAACTGACCAAGATCATCTGCCTTCTCACAAGTTTGTTTTCAACTGAGGATAAACTAAAAACATTTCCACATCCCACATTTCGGACCAAAACAAAAAACTCATAAAGGAAGCTGAAACTTCCACTACACAAAACTCTGGTAGAACACACATTGTACATGTGGGAAGCCTGGGCTTCTTCTTGAACATAGTGAGTGATCAGGAAGTTCCCAGATATCCTCTTGCCTTTTCTGTTGAAAAGATGCAGAAGTCTAGTAGTAGAGCTTTTGTGTGATGTTCAGTTAGCTACCTGCTAGTACTATGGATCTCTGAAGGTTCTATGGAAGAAAAAGAAAATTCTACTGTATTTGAACCATTTGTGCTCTGGGTCACATAGGGTATAACCGATGTTAACTAGAGTGACCTGTGTCCTCTTTCTGATCCTCAGGAGGGGCAGCACTGGAGAAAAACGAAATTTTTTCAAGTTGACAAATGACATATATATCCTTATAATTTCAGACATAGTAACCTATAGATAGAATATTTCTTTGGCTGTGACCATGCAACATTTGAAAATGTTTCTGGTCAGCAAGTATTTGTGACTAAACTTTAAAAGAGTTACCAACTAGCCCATTGCTCTAGGGTCTGTTTTGAAAAGTATTTGTTCCCCAACACAGATTTGTTTTCCTTCAGTCATCTTCTCCATATGGAAGTTACCATCTCTCTCTCTGCTGGAACTTCTCATTAAAGAGTATGACCCTTGCCTCAACACTTCCAATGGATGTCATCTCAGCATGTCTCTACGTGGTCTAGTACATCATACAAATATGTTTTCTACTGAAATACAGTTATCCTTAGCAGATTAAAGGGTGTTCATGGCCACTGGAACCAAGCACTGTTGACTGGTATGAGGAATAAATACAGTACTGAAGCTTACTGGAAGACTACCTATCCATTAGTTTCAGCAAATACTGCTTCCATAGGCACACTGTAGGAGTTTGCTTTTGTCTAGCATCAGAAGAATATAATACCTTTTCTCATAGAGACTTGCTTGGTATTGCTCGTACATTGAAGAATTTAGATATATAAAAACTTATTATTGTATTAATGATGTTTCAAATTTTAATTAACTGAATAACAATACCTGAAGTTTTATAACAGCCCAAAATGTAGACAAGAGTTCATGCAGAACTACTGCAATGCATTCTTTACATAGCTAAAGTAGGGTTACAAAGTCAGAGTTATGATGCTGCCAATGAATGCTTGTATAATAGCTTCTTCAATCCTTGACATGTGTCCTATTGAGGCAGTTGAAAGCAGTTGTCCTGTCTGTTAGTAGATGTCGTTACATGCATTCCACTATTTTTATTTGTTATTTGAATACTGAAACATTTCTCAAGCTATAATTTAGAGAAAAATAATAATAGCTTTGGTGTATATTCAACATTCAGTCACCAATTGTGTATGTTAGTGGAGGAGTCTGTTATGATTCGAATCTAGCTGTTAATGCAAGATAAACTGGAGGGGAATGTTGGAAAATGTCTTGATAAATAATCTTCACCATTTAAGTATTCAGGAAGAAAGAGAGTCATATATTAATTATATCCATGTGAAATAAATCATGAGAATCAGCCTGAGCATCGTGAACTGATGCTGGAATAGTTACCTAAAACCAAAGTGCTTTCCCAGAGCCAGTCATGTGATGATTACTAGTGATGCCTCTGTCACTTTCCTCCTTACTGGTCCCAAGGTCACATCCTGTGCTGGGGCATGTAAACAAAGAAACACACACCAGGTCTAGCCACAAGGGAGTTTGGGAAGTGTAGTGCTGGGTTGCATGTTTTAAAAATACTAAGGCGATTTTGCAGGAGGAAACAAATGGTGACCAAGCCAAATCGCATACTTTATCCACAGGAACACAGGTAAGTTAACACCTAAAATACATTACAAAATATACACTCCATAAACAAACTTTTTGTGGGTTTCATTTCTTTCTTTATGTGTGTTTGTTTGTTTGTTTATATTTGAGAGGTTATAGAGGTGGGTGGGAAGGGAGGTAGAAGGATCTGGGAAGAACTGGAGAGAATGGTCAGAGAATATTATCTAAAAACAATTGTCAATTTAAAAATCAGGCCTGAACAGGTATTAACCAACCACTTATCAAATCAAAGACTAGACACTAGACACTGAAAATATTTCCTAACATAAGTCTCGGAATCAGGCATTCTACAGAAAGATTTTAGATTTTTTTTTTAATCTGAAAACAGCAGTTTCTTAAAGCACAGTGGAAACATTAAAGCAGCTCAGGAGGTTTTTAGATCTAGTACTTTCTTTAGTAAGGTGACCACTCAGCCCACCAGGGAAATAAAGCTCTTTTTGTATTATTAAAAAAAAATCAGGCCTGTATGATGGTCGGTAAGATTTCTTAGATGTGACCAGAGCAAAAGCCTAAGTCAGCCAGAAGAACAGGTCTTCATCTTGTAGTATGCACCTACCAGCTGAGGAGCACACAGAGAGCCTTGGGAAGGAGTTAATGAGAGGCTGAACTGGGTAGTCTTCGCCATCAAATTAAGAATTTGTTTTTTCTTTCAAAGAATGAAACACTAGAAGACTTTAAAGAATGTTATCTTCATAGGGTTTACCTTGAAGGGAAAACGGTGCTAAAACTTTATAGAGAGGCAACGTGAAAGAGAGCAGTTTAATGAGGCTAACTGGGCTTAAAATATGTCTACAAAAGTGAAGGTAGAGACATGAACAGGCCTAGGACATTCTGATACACACAACAAACTCTTCTAAGGATTTGGTTTTAGAGCAGAGTGTGAAAGAAAAGGCAATATTTACTAGTTATTTTTCTCAAAACCATGAGAAAATATTTGAAGGGCCACGTTAGGGGAGGAAGGGATTGCTTTGCCTGTGGTTTAAGGATGGAAAGAACAACGGTAGGAATATGAGGTGGTTGGTCACACTGCATCAGAAGTTGGGAGATAGAGATGAGCTCTGGTACTCCCCTTTCTCCTTTTCATGCCATTCCAGACCCATTCCATGTGATGGTGCTGCCCAAATTCTGGATGAATCTTTCCTAGTCAATTAAACCTCTCTGAAAACTCCTTCGTAGACACATCCAGAGGTGTGTTTCTTAGGTAGTTCCAAAATTGAGTAAAATTGATAATAAAGATTAAGTATCAGGAACATATAATGTACATTATAATTAATAGCTTTAACATAAAACATGCAATAACTCTCTGCTGATCCCAGATACCTTACATGTCCTTATTGAGGACAGTAACAAATGTTAGGTATGGGAAAAGAGCTGAAGGGACACAAATTTTATGTTTTACAAGATTTCTTGGAACTCACAAACAATTCGCACAGAGAACCTTTTTGACCACTTGGTTATGTGGGCATACATAATTGACAGTGAAATGGAAAAATTGATCTTTTACTCTGAGTGACAAGTTGCTATAAAAATATTTGGTTTCAGAATGATGAGGACTGGTATGAAAGACACATAAGCCAATAAAAAGACACATAAAGCTAACTTTTTTTTTTTTTTTTTAGTTTCAACTTGATCATAGTTTATTTTTTAGCTCTTATTTGTTTACTTTTTTTGCATCCTGTAGTGGATATGTGAATTTAGCTCTCTGGGTATTGAAGTATGAAGAACAATTTTTTTTTTTTGCATTCCAAAAGAGGCAACTTAAGTTATTCATTTGAATCGGTGACTTAAAGTTGATGTCCTTAATGATGGACTTCAAGTTTTAATCTGAAATAATTCCCTTCCTCCTCAAGCTGCTTTTGACCATGGTGTTTTTCATAGCAATAGAATTCTATTACAATACACTCATTAACTAATAATGTAATGTTATATTATATTAAATATCTACACTGTGATATGTAATTATACCTCACACACATATATTATGAGGTTTTAGTGTTTTGGCAAGACAGTGCATAGTGGTTGCATTAACTGAAATGGAGAGTAAGATAGTCCACTGATGTGAGCCAAGTGAGTATATAATACCTTATGTGTCACTCTCAAGTAGGTGGTGACATATGTAGAATAAAGTCTCAAAAAAATAGTTTGTGAATATGTGCCAGACTTCAGTAATTGTTTTGGAATGAAACAGTGGTGCAAATATTATGGTCCACTGGCTGGCAATTATAACAGTGAGAATGAATGCACTTGGCCAAGATAGATTCAGAATCAGATAAAAAGCCCAGGACAGAGGTTGAGGAATAGAAACAAGAGATGTGTCAGGAGAAGTAATAATTATTTTTAAATGAAGTGGAAAATACTTATGTGATTAGGAGAAAAGGTAGAAATAGAGGCATAGATTGGTTTAATTACAGTAAGTGGAGAAATAGCCAATAATTAATTTGTCTTCTGGTAGGTTAAAAATAGTATGGCCTTTTGAGTTATTAGCAATATAGCTGTTTTCAACCATGTTGTAACACTAAAGAAGAAACAGAAGGATAGAGGGCTAATGTATGAATGAGGGGCAGGAACAGAGATGTAAATTTACTGTGTCTTCAAGGGATAATACAAAGAGAAAGAAAGTAATAGGAAAAATTAAGAAAATAAAAGAATGATGAGTGGTTTTATGCTTTCATATTTTAGTAGATTTATTCACAGAGAGTTAATGTCTGTAGAGTAACTGAGCAGAAAGAAGATTCCATTTGTTTCCTGATGCCAAGCATGCACAACCTCGGTCAATATTGAAACCCCACACCAGAATGGTATACTTGTTATAGCTAATACATTGTCGCCAGAGTTTACATTATGCTCATTTTTGGTTTTCAGAATTTCATAATGCCATGTGTCTGTCACTACAGTCCAAGCCAGAAGAGTTTAACAGCCCTGAAGTCAATTATCTTCTGCTGCTCTATGAACCGACTCAGTCTCCTTTCTCCCAGCTCCTGGCAACCAAGAATGTCGTGCATGCATATGCCCTTTCCAGAATCTTGCATAATGAGTATCTTACAAAATTCTCTTCAAACTGGCTTATATTCTTTCACTTAGCCATGAACGTTTAAGGTCCCCTGTATCTTTTCATAATTTGTAGCCCATTTAATTTTAGTGTTACATAATATCCCTGTGTCTTGTAAACTACATTTTATTTATACACTCATGTATATGACCGATATCTTAAATTTTTGACAAATCTTTGTTCAACAAGAGTAAGCTAAAACAATTAAAATGTAATGTTTTTTCATGGACTAAGAATATAATTTAGTTTGCAGAGTAAGTTGCAAATAGTAACTAAGTGAATTTAAAGTTTCAACATAAATTTACTTAAAGTGTTGTAGCCCTTGAAAGTTTGTTGAAGTTACGTGAAAGATTGGTCTTTGGTGTGGTCCAACTTGAAAGAGGAAAACTCGTTGGGGCACAGGAATAAGGTCCCCTGACCCTTACATGGATTTAGCACTAGAAACACACTAAATTTCATTCTACACAGCTCTGTATGCATTTTCCATGGTTGAAAGAGAGGAGAGAGAGTAAGCATTATAGAATCTCTTCTTGTTCCCTGTGACAAAGGTGAGAAGAGCTGGGAAGAGGACTTTTAAAGAATACTATCACTCTAGAAGGAAGGACATCCACGGACTATCCATTTCTTGCCTTCTATTCACACAAATGGAAAGGTAGCTTAAACCTAACCTGTGATTGTTACAGTCTGGTAGTTAATCATTCCACTTCAGAACTCTTACTTTCTTCCATTCATCATCATCATCACACCAATAGGTCTCTGAGACAGCAGTGAGCTACAGTCAAGGAACTGCAAGAGGAGAATCCCAGCTGTGAGGAGCTTTTAGAGATTCTTCCAATGTGGGAGATAAGAATGAGGCTAACAAGCCAAAACAAATTCTTTGCAGCTCTAGGAAATTTTAAGCATGGCCTTCTTTCTTTGTTAAAAAAATTATCTAATTATTTATTTATTTATCTACCTACTCATCTATTTATTTATTTATTTATTTATTTATTTGTTTGTTTATTTATTTATTTATTTATTCACTTTCCATACCAATCGTAGCCCCCTCCTTCCCTTCCCCTTCCTTGAGGTCCCAACCTCCTTCCCTATTCCTCTATCCACTCTGCCCTATTTCTAAGATAAGGGGAGCAACCTTTCCCTCCCACCTCACCAGAGCTCATTAAGTTCTATTAGGATTGAGTTTGTCCTCTTTCCCCGTGGCCCAGCGAGGCAGCTCATCCAGGAGAGAGTGATAAGAAAGCAGGCAATAGAGTCCATGTCAGAGATAGTCCCTGCTTCCCTTACGAGGAAATCCACAAAACCTGAAACCCCGCCCACGGGTGAGAGCCGACTCATGGTCTTATTTTGATCTGAACTAAAACCTAAATTTACAACAAAGTTTATCCTCATTCCGCATTTAATCTTGTAACAAGAGATTTAGAAAGCAGCCTAAAAGGTGAGACAGGCACAAGTGAGGTGAAAGCAAGACTCAGATATGAAGAAAATAGCGACGTTACCAACCAGGGGATCTAGATGTACTATCATTAACCCGTTAAAGGCATCAGGATCCGAGAACAGATAACAGTGAAAGCACTGGGATGGGAATCTTTGGAAAGAACTGAACGAAATGCTGGACAATACAGAACTGCCCGAAGAAGTAAAGACTGTGAGGGTTTTACCACAAGGGTGGGAATGAATGAGGAAATAACAGTGAGCCCCAGGTAAGTTGGAGGCAGGTCTAAACTGAGATGCAAAGGGAAAGCAGTTTGCAGAAAGAGAAACAAACGCTCCAAAAGCCGCAGGGCAGAGTCTGTAGCACGTAGGAAGACTCCAGTTGGAGGAAACTAAAGTATCTTGGAGAAAATAAGAGCATTTAATGTTCTGTTATTATACAAGATTTGAATAGCCAAAAATACTTGAGATTGGTCATTCATAAAGGTCGAAAGTGTATTTTGTCACATTTCTGAAGGCTGGAGTTTCCAGGTAAGATGCCAGCAGGATTGGTCACCTGGAGAGGGCTGACCTCTGTTTCCAGAGGTGACTGCTGGCTGAGTCGGAAGGGAAGAGTGATGTGTGCTTACATGGCAGTAGGAATAGAACAGAATGAAGGACAAGATCCTTTTATGAGGATATGTTTTTCTATACATAAGCTCAGAGCCATCATAACTCAGTGTCCTACCAAAGGTCACACTGCCAATGTTTTAGTTTCCATATCAATTTTATAGGGGAAAATAAAATGTTCAAATTTTAATAGAATTTTTTAGTAGCAATGTGTCTTTTCCCCTAAGAAAGATCTTCTGATAAGAGGTGACCATCAAACAGAAAGCTGCCTGATGTTTGGGGTAACAGCATACTGGAGATTTACAATCCACTGGCAGAAGAGTTGTTCACAATTCAATACTCATGCCCTTTTTTGACAAAGCCACAAGCCCAAACCTTAAAACTTTAGTCGTCTCTTTGTTGGAAAGAAAGAAATTAACATAATAGAAGTAGAACAAGGGCCTTTAACCAAGAGGTAGGATCTATCAGTAAGATGTGATATAAATTTCCTCTTAAGAGGACAGAAGAAAACTACATAGTAACTTGGAATATGAGTCGGATAATGAAAGTGAGTGTAGAAATGGCAGCAGTTTGCTAAGCACAGTTAGAAGTTCCAGGCTGCAAACTGTGATCAATGACCATACTGGAAGAGTGCTCAGGCTTGGAGTCTGAAGCATATTCACAGGACACAGTCTTCATGTCTTATGGGCTGTATCCATCCCTAGAGGTTTAAGAGATATTCGAGAGAAATATGTCTCAACCTGTATCTTTCTCCTTCCAGTCCCCTCTTCTTGTTTAACTGATAACTACAACTTATACATATGACTAAAGAAAAAAATAAAGAAGGCTAGATTTGAGAAAAAAAGAAAGGGAAGAAAGGAGAAATGTAGGGAATGTCCCACACTCCCTATGCAACTAATTTTATTGTAAAATGTCCCAAAGCCTGTATATTAGTGCTGTGAGTTACTTAAAATACAGATTTATATTCATTATTTAATTATTTGCTGGCATTGAAAATATGAAAGCTATTGTTAGTTTGTGGGACACGTAAAGAAGATTCTTTGGTGTGGGTTTCTCATCTGGGGCTCATTTAGCGTTCTTTCTACCCTCAACTACCAATAACCCTGTTATTTTTATATTTTTATTTATTTATTTTTTGAATTTTATTTTTTTCTCATCAGTTACATTTTATTAACTCTGTATCCCAGCCGTGTCCCAATCCCTCATTCCTTCCCAGTTCCTCCCTCACTCCCTCCTCTCCACCGTGCCCCTTTCCAAGTTTATTTTTATATTTTATATATTTTACATGTGATGTAATTATTCTTTAGTTGGTCTGTTAAATTTCATTGCTTTTCAAATCAGAAACAGCCTTTATATCCTTCAACTCATTGTTTCTTTACTGTTCCACAGGGACCAATTTTAATCTGAAAATTAAACAAGCAATGTGAGGTCCCAGAAGAGAAACAACTACAGTGATAGAAAGTGCCCTTATTCACATGTAATATTAGGTTATTTACCAGAAATGATAATGCTGCCACATCTGGATTAACACATTGATTATCCTAGTAACAATGAGAGTGGGAATAAATAGGAGTAATTTAGCTTTTTTCCCCTTGTAATTTTGTTGCTTCAGTTGCTGTTTTTATTAGTTGGCTATTACTGACAATCCCCAAAAATGGCTTGCATACAATATACCCTAACACTCCACTGCTTCTGTGGAATCTGGACTCTGGGGTTGATGAAAGCTTTCTGCTCCAGAGCATCTTACTTAATTGCAAGCCATCAACCAAGATGATTGACAACCTGGGGAACTCATTAAAGGCTCCAAGATGCAATTTCTAATCTCACTGTTGTGTTTGTAGCATCATTTGATGTTCTTTCTTTTTTCTTTCATTTTTTTTAAGAGGAGAGGATTGTCCATGGCACTAATTAAAAGACCCAAAATCATTGGGACTATTTATCTTATAATCTGTGGACAATAGCATTTTATTCTTAACCGCAACTGAATAAAAACACCTTGGAAGCCAAGGATGATGGCACCTGTTTCTAATTTCAGTTTTCAAGAAATTAAAGTAGAATGACTCTTGTTTAATTTCTGGTTTCGTTGTTGTTGTTCTTTTTGTTATTATTATTTTTTTTTTTGGTAATATATCCTATAAAAAAAGCAATTTAGAAAAGGGTTATTCAGCTTGCAATTTCAGATTATAGTCCATCATTGCAGGGAAATCTAGATAGAAACTCAAAGCAACTAAGCACATTCGTAGTCAAAAGCAGAGGAAGAAGTAAATTCATGTGCTCCTGCATATTCAGCTACCCCTTTGCATTCTTCTACAGTTCAGGGCCTCAGCCTCTAAATGGTGTCATCCACACTCAGAGAGGATATTCCCACCAATCAAAAAAAATTTTTTTCTCACAGGCACACCCATAATCAAACACAATCTAGATAATCAATCATGGAGACTATCTTTTCAGGTAATTAAAAATCACTGAAAGTTGACAATTAAAACTAATCATCATAATTTCATCCTTCATCATCCTTACATACAAACACATCAATTTTAAATCATAACATTTAGATTTGTCTCCAAAGTCTCATGTTTATTTGTCTCATATTGTAAAATGCAGTACAGTCCTCAGTCTTTTTCCCCAGTATTTTTCTTTTATTTAAAATAGTCTTACTTTATATTCTTTATATGATTATGGTTTTACTCTCCCAAACCTCCAAAATACTTTCTACTTCTGCTGCTCTCATCCAAATCCACACCCTTTCTGTCTCTCTTTAGAAAACTACCAGGAACATAAAGAAAACTAAAAGAGAAGACAAACAAACAGAGCTATTGGGAAAACAGAAAACCACATATAGATACATAGACACACTAGTAAATCCCATAAACATACAACACCAGAAGTATATACGTAGTATATGGGCAAAGGACATATAAGGTTAACCAGAAAAGAAAACACACGTGCACACACACACACACACTAGCTCTTAGAAAACATTAGGAGACAAATGACCTCTAAAGGTGGCACTGGGTTTGTTTTGTGTTGGTCCTCTACTGTTGGCATGAGGCTGGGCCTTGAGCGCTGTTTCTAACCCCAGTGAGACTCTATTGAGGAGAACTGATTTTTCATTTCTCAGTGATCCACAACTGGACACAGCTTCAGGTTTCAGGGATAGAGGCTTGTGTTCATTCTACTTTCAGTGCCTGGACCCCATCTGTTGCAGACTCAGGCAGGCTCTGTGCATGCTGTCATAGTCTCTGTGAATTCATATGTGTGTTGGACCCACTGTGTTTACAAAGCTTTGTTTCTTTTGTGTCCTTCAAACCATCTGCAGAGTTCCTGATCCCTGAATGGAGGAATTTGATGGAAACATCCTGTTTAGGACTGAGTGTTCCAAGGTTTCTCGCTCTTTGCACACTGTCCAGCTGTGGGTCTCTATATTTCTTCACATTATTGCAGGAGGGGGTTTCTCTGATTATGTCTGAGCAAAAGCTAATAAATGTGTATAGCAGAATGTTGTCAGAAGTCATTTTATGGCTACAGTCCTATAGAAGAACAATAGTATTTGGTTTCTCCCTAGGTCCATGGCCTATCTAGTCTCTGGGTCTTAGACACCCAAGCACCCGAGACACCCTAGTTGGGAATAGGATGATTTTATGGGGTGGGCCTTAAATCCAATCAGATAGTAGTTGGTCACTGTCTTAGCTTGGATTTCATTGCCGTGAAGAGACACAATGACCACAACATTATTTTTTAGTGATTAACGCCATTCATTTATTACTTTTAATTAGAGAAAATGGTTTATATTTACAAAGTTAAGCAATTTATTTTATTTTTTTCCAAATTTTTATTTTTTATATTAATTACAGTTTATTCACTTTGTATCCCAGCTGTAGCCTGCTCCCTCATTCCCTTCCAATCCCTACCCACCCTCCCACATCTCCTCCCTGCCCCTCTCTAAGTCCACTGACCCTAGTTTATCAGGTCTCATCAGGACTGGCTGCATTATCTTCCTTTGTGGCCTAGCCAGGCTGCTCCTCCATCAGGAGGGTAGGGGGAGATCAAAGAGCCAGCCACTGAGTTCATGTCAAAGACAGTCCCTGTTCCCCTTACTAAGGTACCCACTTGGATACTGAGCTGCCATAGGCTATGTCCCAGCAGGGGTTCTAGGTTATATCCATGCAAGGTCCTTGGTTGGAGAATCAGTCTCAGAAAAGACCCCTGTGCCTAGATATATTTGGTCTTTGCTGTGTTCCTGCCCTCTCCAGGTCTTACTAACTCCCCGTTCTTTCATGTGATCCCCTGTACTCTGCCCAAGGTTTGGTTATGAGTCTCAGCATCTGCTTTGATACACTGCTAGGTAGAGTCTTTCAAAGGCCCTCTGTGGTAGGCTCTTGTCCTTTCTTGTTTTCTCCTACTTTAAATGTCCATCCCTTTTTTCTTTCTAAGTGAGGATTGATAATCTTACCCCGGGTCCTCCTACTTGTTAGCTTCTTTAGGTGTATAGATTTTAGTATATTTATCCTATCTTATAGGTCTAGTATTCACTTATAAGTGAGTATATACCATGTGTGTCTTTCTGCTTCTGGGATACCTCACTCAGGATGATCTTTTATAGTTCCCACCATTTTCCTGCAAATTTCATGATTGTCTTGTTTTTAATTGCTGAGTAGTATTCCATTGTGTAAATGTACCACAATTTCTGTATCTATTCCTTCTTTGAAGGACATCTGGGCTGTTTCCAGGTTCTGGCTATTATGAATAAAGCTGCTATGAACATGGTTGAACAAATGTCCTTGTTGTGTACTTGAGCATATTTTGGATATATGCCTAGGAGTGGTATAACTGGATCTTCAGGGGCACTATTCCTAATTGCCTGAGAAAGTGCCAGATTGATTTCTAAAGTGGTTGTAGAAGTGTACATTCCCACCAGCAATGGAGGAGGGTTCCCCTTTCTCCACATCCTCTCTAGCATGTGTTGTCACTTAAGTTTTTTATCTTAACCATTCTGATGTGTGTAAAGTGAAATCTCAGGGTGCATGACTACTCTTAGAAAGAAAACATTTAATTGGGGTTGGCTTACAGTTTCAGAGTTTTAATTTATTATTATCACAGTGGGAAGCATGGCAACTTGTAGGCAGAGAAGGTGCTGGAGGAGCCCAAAGTTCTACATCTTGATCTGTAAGCGACAAAGAGAGAGCATCCCACTGGGCGTGGCTTGAGCACATATGAGACCTTAAAACCCAGCTCCACAGTGGCACACTTTCTCCAACAATGCCACACCTACTCCAACAAGGCCACACCTCCTAATAGTGCCGTACCCTATGGGCCTTTGGGGGCCATTTACATTCAGACTACCACAGTTACTCTATTAACCTTTGTCCACTATTGCAATAACATATCGTGTAGACAAGTCATCAGTGTAAATTGGAAGGTTTATAGCTGGATTGGTGTTTATGTTTTCCTTTGGTAGTGTGTGAAGTACCTTCAGATACTATGAACACTACTCACAGAGGCAAAGGCTCTGAGTGGGCACCAGCTCTAGTTCTGCATGTTGAATAATTCTGTAGATGTCTTCAGGAATAGGGCCTCTCATTCACATAGTCAATAGCCTCTGTTGTTGGGGGTTTTCATTGCCCCCATTTGGCCAACAAGGTAATTAGAAGTAAGCCATTTTTGGCACTGTAAGCTTCATTTGGTGAAGAGAGATGTTCAGTTCAGGCTTTATATCATCTGCTATTAGGATTTCATTCAGATAACCTTTATATATGTGTATATTTTAGGAAGCTTCTCTTGCATTAATTTTCTATATGACTCCTTAAATGGCCATTAGTTTTAGCTATTTCTGTCCATATTTCCGCCCTCACCTGCATCTTCACTTCACCGATTTCTTCTTCCATTTCTTTTCCCTGACCAGTAATCATCTATTCTATTTCTCCTTCCTAAAGAGACCCACTCTACTCAGTACATACCCCTATTGCTGTATGGATTGTAGCTTGCATATAGACGACTTGACAGCTAGAATCTATATATAAGTGAATACATTTGTCTGATGGTGTCTGGGTTACCTCATCCAGAATACTTTATTATTAATATTTTTCTGGCTCAATTCACTTACATGCAGACTTCATTAGTTCCTTTTTTAACAGGTGAATAATATTCCACTATGTTAATGTACCATTTTTTTAGCTATTCATCTGTTGACAATTATCTAGTTTGTTTTCAATTTCCAGTTATTATGAATAGAGCAGCAATGAACATGGTTGAGTGTTGGTATAATGTTCTTATGGAATGTATACAATTTATCCTTGTTCATTCAAATGCTGATTTTTTTCTACCCCACTAACTGGTTTCAATCTGGACATCACATTATGATGCTTATTCTAAGCATCACCTGTCTCAAGTTTGTGTAAACTTGCCACTATTTGTTCTCTGTAATTGTCAATTAAAAAATAACCCAGTGCTGTGCAATGGGGAGAATAGGGTGGAACATCCTGGTCTGGAGGGGAGAAGAAAGAAGCAGGTAGGAGGGAGGAGAGCGGAGATTGGCAGGACAGGACTTGGAACCAAGAGGAGAGATGAACGGGACCTAAGATATGACTAAAAGCACGTATAATGTGGGAAATCCAATGGGAGGAAACTATATGGGCTTGGAGGTTTAGGATGGAGTAACTATTGCCCAGCATTGTGCTCTAAGTTAATTAAATAAATCCTAGTCTCTGTATGTTGATTTGGGTATACAGTTGGTTTAGGAATAACCACTGCTTAACTAAAAGATAAATAATACTAATAAATATTAATAATCTACAACAAGTGGTGCCCAACTAATCTAAGTATCCACACCCTTTAAATCATACTTTAACATAATTTGTTTGGGGGAATAAGCTCCCAGTGATACAACCCAAACTTAAAACCTAAAAACTCCCAGGTCAATTACTGTCTCTTTAAGAGAGACTCTTATACAGGCCCAGGAGCAAAAGACAGCCTACTGACCTGAGGCTGACCTGAGACTTACCATAACAAAATTGGCTGCAGGTACAGTCTAACAGGAAGGGTATACAAGCATAGTTTCCTTTTACTGTGACTGGCTCAGCTCAGCTCAGAGCAACAACAGCAACCATGGCGAAAAGAAAGAAACTGGAGGCACACAGGCCTCTAGACAGAACTTGTCCTGAAAGTACATCTAAAATTAAAACAAACAAACGAAAACAAAAACAAAAACAAACAAACAAACAAACAAACAAAAACATGGCAGAGGGGTTTAAATCCCTTTTGGCTTTCTTTTGGTTGTAATAGTCATGGATCTGGTTGCAATATATTTAATGATGATGGCTCTTCTCCATGCTTTCTCCTAGAAAGTTTAAGGAGAAAATGGAGGGAAAGCCAAGGAATGGAATACTAAGTTACAGACAATAGAAAGGGCCCTTTTCCTATTAATAACGGCTATAATTCAAAGCTCTCTGGCTGCAAGATACTTGTCAGCTCTTTCTGGTAAGGGTCACTGATTCACTGTAACAATTAAATTCTAAAAAAAATAACCAACTGGGCTTTGCTTGTTACAGCATAAATTGGCACAACTGACCCAAAACTGAAATTTTTCTTGTCTCTTTGCTTGATATTCATTTAAAGGCTTTGCGTTACAATTATATGGTTTTCAATATATATATATATATATATATATATATATATATATATATTTGAAGGCAAAGTTGGTGAAGACACAAGTTTTAATCCCAACACAAAGTAAAAAAAAACAAACAAACAGGCAGATCAGCCTAATTTACATAATAAAAGCCGGGGTGGCAACTACTGATATTTAGCAACTTGCAGAGGTAGTCTAGGATTCAAAATGACAAAATTTTCCTTAAGGTTACTATGTAAGTTCCTTTTGCTTAATAATAGATGTTATGTCCTCATTTACCTAAAGGTTGGATTCACATCAATTTTAAGTTTATGTAAGGAGAGATGATGTCACACTGCTCTTAAAAAGCCAGCCAATCTCAAAAACTGGTACTTCCACAGAACTGGTACAAAAAGGAATTTTGGCTTAAGAAATACGCTCTGTTGGTAAATGTAAGGACTCAGAATTTGGCTGGGAAACAAACATGCAAACTGCATGCCTCCCACATCAAATAACTTTTAAATGCTGACTGGATAAAGGTGTCACACTGCTCTGGAAGCCGGCTTATCCTTTCAAATGGGAGACGTTTTCACAGGGGAGAGGGCACATATGGGTAATGC
Source organism: Psammomys obesus (assembly GCF_907164565.1). Classification (NCBI taxonomy): domain Eukaryota; kingdom Metazoa; phylum Chordata; class Mammalia; order Rodentia; family Muridae; genus Psammomys; species Psammomys obesus. The sequence continues at coordinate 13,194,471 of NW_026585626.1, read as the reverse complement.
CTGATACAAAAAGACACAGGGGGCTTACAGTTAGTAAGTTCATGCCAGCTTATTTAAGTCCTAGAAACTCAAATTTTACAATTAATATGTTTAAAAAGCTGAATCCATCCTGTACCAAAAAAAGGGGCAAGCCAAAAAATAGCCATAATCAATATAAAAATCTAGGTACAAGATGTCTATGGTATGCTTTAAATGCTAAAGGTAAAAGGGAGTTTATATAAATTTTGGCTATAAAGGCATAACTGCCCATTCTATATAGAAAAGGAGATAAGACAAAAATAGCTACAACATTTATAAAAACCTAGGCCTAAACCTCTAAACAGGTACAAGATTCCTAGGGTATGTTTAAATCCTAAATTAAAAAGGAGTTTATATAAAGTTTACTTAAAACATGACTTTTCTTTTGTTCAAGGCAACCAGCTTGTCTCTCTAATGGGAGGCCTTCTTCTCTCAGGAGATAGCAGCTTGGCCTAATGCAACAGGTACTCAAGAGCCCAAAAAAGATATTTTGATCTATCCAACCTTGTTTTGATTTCAACATGGTAATGATTGTATGTCCAATAATAATGGTAACTTATATTGCTGATTTCTTTACATGGGAACAACTCTGAAACTGACATAAAATATATCTCTAGCCAGAACATCAACAATACACGGCCAATAAATCTTTGGTTACAATATCCTCAAAATTTATTATGCCATTCTTTTAATTGGCATAGAAAAAAATTGGTTTACAGTTTAGTTTCATCCTGCATATCTCCTACATTTATAATTTTAGAACTGTGTAATACTTGTGAAAAATTATGTTTGCAGAACAACAGGCTCAGACACTGGATCAAACCTGACAATATTCATCCTTCCAGCATGCTGAGACATTGACATATCTGTTCTAGCATCTTTCATGTTCCAGCATTCTGCTTGTTCCTGCCTCAACTGCTTTAATTGCTGTTTCTGATCAAAAAGCTCCCAAGAGAGCTTTGAAGAAAGCTACTAATCTCAATTGGTCTAGCATTTTAGATTGTTCCAAACAGAACTTCTATTAAGCCTGAAATTTTTCAACATTCAAAGACTGGACCACAAATGTTAATGCTTGCTAAATTAACCATTTTCCCCAATTTTATTTGGACCTTCTGACAGGATTTCTGTGCATCCAAAATGTCAGCTAAAAGAAATTCGTGAGAACTGTGTCCGATTTCCTTTAAGGGGGGGTTGGATAGGTTTTTGGTTGTGTTCTGTGGCTATGAACGTTATTGTCTTTGAGAGATGGTTATAAATTATTAATGGTCTTATTCAGAGGGAAAACAAGGTTAGACTCAGGGATTTCTCTCTTTTCCTTTTTCTTTTCTCTACTTCCTTTCTTAGATAAACAGAAAACGGATTGTAAAGAAAGGGGAATACAGGGATATCTTATAGTAATAATAGGACAAAAGGTAGATTACTGAATCTACTCAACTTAAGTTTTTGTTATTCTCAAATAAGTTGTTCTAACTCTGGTATAAAATTTTGTATATTGATGCAAAATAAGTCTATTTTTAATAAATTGGTAAATTTTAGCAAATTGATTCAAATTCAAGGTTACTTCTAATACTTTTAAACTGCTATTACAAACAACTTAGGGTATTAGGTAATACAAGTTAATTGTTAGTTAATCAACTCATAGTCATGTCAGACACTAGCCTAATTTATCACAGGAGTATACATACTAGGTTTTATAGATAGATATGGCTTTGTAGACAGATCGATTACATAAAGATAGGTAAGTCTTCAAAAATTTCAGAGACCCACAGAATATGGCATTTAAACATCTTTATTATTTTAAAGATTCTTTGACAATGAGACAGGTCATCTCCTGGCAGCACCCAGCCTGTCTCAAAGAAGATGATGCGCATTGAAGAACTTCCATAAGGAGATGGCCTCAAATGTTTCAAATGAGCCAATCGGGCAAAAAGAAAATGTCTTCGTTTCACGACAGACAGAATTCTGCCAAAAATAGGCAAGCTTAAATGCAGGACAAGTCGACTGCCAAACTCTGCCAAGACAGGGTAAGCAAGTCCTAAATAGTTCCTGGTTCACATATATTTCTGTCAAATATTCTGAGCCAGAAGGCTGAAGATGATGCTCCAACAGTATAGAGTGTTATGGGTAACTGTTGAGGAAGCAAACTGTCTCTGTCAATTTTTTTTTATTTTTTTATTTTTTGGAAGCTGCTAACATGCACTTCCTATTTCCTCTAGTAACTAATTTTTTTCCTTCTGAAGTCTCTGGTGGGGTTGAAGACAAAATAGTTATAGTTCCACTAGTAAGCTTAAGTTGTTTAGAATTTAAAAAAAAAGTTTTCATATAGGTAACACCAATAAGGATAAAAGTTAACTTAGGTCTAGAACTCTAAACTTGTCAAGACAGGATAACAGATACTTTCTTCTAAGTTGTAAAATGCACATGAACTGGACATTGCATATGTAAATCTTACCTAATAGTTTCCCTAACTTTTATATTTATTATTATATTGAAAAAAAGGAGCCTTTTATTGGACTTAAAGGAGGAAATGTTGGTATAATGTTCTTATGGAATGTATACAATTTATCCTTGTTCATTCAAATGTTGATTTTTCTACCCCACTAACTGATTTCAATCTGGACATCACATTGGCATCACCTGTCTCAAGTTTGTGTAAACATACCACCATTTGTTCTCTGTAATTGTCAATTAAACAAAAAGCCAGTGCTGTGCAATGGGGAGAATAGGGTGGGACATCCTGGTCTGAAGGGGAGGAGAAAAAAGGGAGTGGGAAGAGTAAGAGAGCAGAGATTGGCAGGAACCATAAGGAGAGATGAACCGGACCTAAGATATGACTAAAATCAAGTATAATGTGGGAAATCCAATAGGAGGAAACTATGCAGGCTTGGAGGTTTAGGTTGGAGTAACTATTGCTCAGCATTGTGTTCTAGGTTAATTAAATAAATCCTAGTCTCTGTGTGGTGATTTGGGTATACAGCTGGTTTAGAAATAACCACTGTTTAACTAAAAGATAAATCAATAATAAATATTAATAACTTATAACATTTGAGCTAGTTTCTATCTTATCTTTCTAGTAGGATGAAACTTTCATGTTACTAATATTAGATTTCTCTAATATTTTCATGTAGCCACTGAGTGCTATAAAGTTGCTTGTTAACTGCCTTCCTTATGTCTTGTAAGTTTGGGAATGTAATTTTCACTTTCAATTAATTCTAAAATTTTCAAATTTCTTTTTTTTAGCCATTTTTTTTTAATTCATTGGTGAGTTGCTCAGTTTCTATAAGGTTGTAATCTTTCTCTTGTTTTTGTTTCTGTTGTTGACATCCAGCTTTAACCCATGATGGTCAGGTAGGATGTTGTGTGATATTTCAATTTTCTTGTTATCTGTTTAGACTTGTTTTGTATCCAAATATTTGGTCAATTTGGGAGAAAATACATGAGAAACTTCTCATGAATACATGAATACTGTGAAGAAAGTATATATCTCTTGAGTGTGTGTGGGGGTGTCTGTAAATATCTGTTAGGATCATTTGGTTTCTGATATCAGTGAGCCTAGCATTTATCAGTTGAATGTTTTATCTGGCCTGTCTATTGCCAGTGGTAGAGCATTGATGTAACCCACTATAGCTGGTGAGGGTCAATGTGTGATTTAACTGTAGTACTGTTTCATTTATAAACTTGGATGACCTTGTGTTTAATTGATGTATATTTAGAATTACAATATCTTCTTGGTGATTTTTTCTTTGATGAGTGTTTTGTGCAAATTCCTATCTCTTTGAGTAGTGTTGACTTTAAATCTATTTTATCAAATATTAAAATGGCTACACTCTCTTGCTTCTCCGGTCCATTTGCTTGGAAAGCTCATTTACTTTGAGATGATACCTATCTTCTTAATGTTAAGGTATGTTTCTTGGATGAAGGAAAAGGATGGGTCCTGTTTTCAAATCCAATCTATTAGGAGAAGAGGAAGGGAGGGCGGTATTGGGAGTGGACAAGGGAAAGGACTACAGCTGGGATACAGAGTAAATATATTGTAATAAATAAAAAAAGTTTTGCTGGGATAGTAGACTAGGCTAGTATCTGTAGTCTCTTAGAGTGTGGTAACATCTCTCCAGGCCCTTCTGATTTTTAGAGTTTATCGAAAATTCAGGTGTTATTCTAATATGTCTTCATTTATATGTTAATTGGTCTTTTCCCTTGTAGCTTTTAATATACCATCTTTGATTTGATTATTGCTTGTTGTGGTGAATTTCTTTTCTGGTCCAGTCTATTTGGTGTTCTGTATTCTCCTTATCCCTTGAAAGACACATTATTTGGGTTAGAAAATTTTTTTTCCATAATTTTGTGGAAAATATTTTCTGTGTCTTCTCTTTCCTTTATTCCTATAGATTTGGTCTTTTCACACTGACCTAGATTTCCTGAATTTTTGTGACAGAATTTTATTTATTTATTTATTTATTTAGATTTAACATTTATTTGGCAAAGGTATCTATTTCTTCTATCGTGTCTTTGATGCCAAAGATTCTATCTATCTTCTTTATTATTGAGTTGGTGAGGCTTGTCTCTGACTTTCATATTCAAGTTCCTAAATTTTTCATTTACAGTTTTCCCACAGTTTGTTTTTTTCCTTTGATTATAGTTTCACTTTCATGTCTTGAACATTTTTATTCATTCATTCCACTCTTTCTTTGTGTTTTTATAGATTTGTTAATGAATTTCTTCATCTTCCTTAAGCATATTTATAATAGCAATTTTGAAGACTATATCTTGTGCTTCAGCTATATTGCATTTCTTTGGACCTACTGTTACCCTAAACTTCCTGTGGGAGTTAGAGGATGAGACAAAGCTCTGGGGTGGTGGAGCAAAGCTGATTCCCTGGCAGGCATTGCAGGAGGGTTTCCAGGGAGTGCCTTCAGAAGCTGGCAGCTGAGACAAAGGGATGTGATCATTTTCACAGTCTTTAAAAATCCAAAATACTTCAAGAATCCAGGCTCTTAACTGTGGACTTCTAAAGAAAAGCAAGTTATGAAACAGGACTAATCCTTTTCCATTGTGTCCCTGTTGCAGCCATCTAAGGTCTGACTTTGAGCTGACAATACTGCCCCCCTTATACTCCCTCTTGTGGGAAAATTTCTTAGAAAATTGTGCAACCTTGTACCAGGAACTTGAGGTCAAGATTCCCCAGCTAACTGATGCTTTTTGCTTCTGTTAAACTGCTTGCTTGTTCTACTCTCTGCAATGTCAATCAGGGTATGGTTTTTTTGCCTTGAATGTCCCTGCAGAAAGCAGTTGAACATGCTCTGTGAGAACTGTTTCTCTCCAGGCAGTCACCAGCTGGCTTAATAAACCTCTCAAATTTGGACTCTGGTTTTTATTAAACAGTCCTCAGGGTCTTTGCTCCACAGCAGTTCTATACTACCGATATATAATGACACAGAGTGAACATTATTATTCCAAAGTGAAAAGAAAAGGAACACAGTGCATGAATTATTCCATTAAAGTAAAGTAAATTCTATTAGGGATAATTCCAAATCTCCACACTCCTCTTTTCCAGCACTTGGCACTCATGAAGTGCTAGGGTAGACCCACTTCTACAGGTCTCCCATATATAGCAAACAGCTCCTCTCTTAGACTTAAGACTCTTCCATGGCACATAGCAGCTCTTTTAGATAGATAGCACACGGTCCTCAAATCTCCAATAGCCTGATGTTTATATTTCAACTGAGGCTTCAGGGAAGTGGCCTCTCCAAAGTGACTTGGACCCTACCGTATGGGTGGAAGACCTCAGTTGTTCTCCATGACCTTCTCAAATTTGTACCTTTTATTCCCTCAAAACCAATGTCACATAGACAAAACACCTGGAATAAGCTTTGGACTAAATACACAGAATATTGCCATGTTCAGCTTTCATTTTACAATGTACTTTGGCCCATTTGGAGCTTGGTTCTTATGATTTATAGCTGTTGTCCACTTTTGGTCTTACAAGCACCTGTTTTATAATTAATTCAATGGTTTAGAAGTTATGTGGTCCCCATCATTGATGAGTTAGGAGCATCGTCCTCAGAGTAAGAGTACTGTGACATTGTGGAACCTTTAACGGGTAATGCCAAATGAAAGGTCATAAGATCAGCTGTGGACATGGCTTCAGATAGGATAAAGATATTTTTATAGGTCTCTGGTCAGATCTTAAAAGAAGCGTTATAAAAGATGAGCCTGGATCTACTCAGTATCTCTAGCTTTCTGCCTTAACATGTGGTTGCTCCCATTTGCTTATACTCCTGCTATGATGTAATCCAATTGTGCCCTTGAGTTTCCATTATGATGTACTCACTGGCTTTAAATTGTTTTTTGTTTGTTTGTTTGGTTGGTTGGTTGATTGTATTTTTGGGGGGGTATAAATCATTATTTAGACATTTTAGGTGAAAGCTCAGTCTCAGCCATTCATCTGTAGTTGGGTAACTCCAGTTTCTCAGAGTTACTTCATTCTGTAGTGTCTGTTTCATTCTCCCTTCCCCCTACACAGGTCAATCACAGCATGTGGTATCTGGGAGGCCACCACTTTCTATTCTCCTTTCAGGTAAGGGAGGCAGGAGCTTGTTAATTACCTCTCAGATCCCCTTCCTACCATTCTACAGCTCCACAACTCTCCTACACCAGTTCAACCAACTGCCAACTTAGTTTAGGCTTACAACTCATGATGTCTTGCTGACTGGACACCAAATGGCATTTCTGAAATTTCTCTGTTAAAACAAGAATAAGAACAGTATAGTATTAAATCAAAATCCTTAGTACCTAACTGATTCCAGTAGTTCCTGACTTACCTTTCCTTGTATCATGCAAAGAATAGCAAGGAAGCAAACTTTTCTTTTCTTGACTTGTCCATAGTTTATATAGACATGGTTTTTATTGACATGGTTTACAATGTTATCAATAGTTATGATTAAATAATGACATTAGCTGACAGAAAGTTGACTGGATTAATTCCATAGTACTGTAAAATGTATATCATGCTAGCTAGTAGCTGTTGACACCTGGAATAAGCTTTGGACTAAATAGACAGAATTACGCCTTTTAATAACTCAGCAATACTATGCTAAAAAGAAATTTTCCTAAACCAAATAATTTTACAGAGTTTACTTGAACAAAGGGAAAAAGTGATCAGCAAACCAGGAAGCTCTCAGCACTGAGGCAAATTCTGAGAACTTAGGTTAACTCCACAATCAGAATTTGTAAGGCAATGAGAGCCGGTAATAGAAAACAACTCAACTGGATTACACTTAGCTTGGTTGACTGGCTGCAGGATGTCTTGTACCCATCAGTCTCTCTGACTCAGTCTATTGTGTCTGAGGAGCTGCCTATTCCAAAGCAATGTCCCATTTCAATCTTATTTAGTACCTGTCTGATTAACTGTTACTTTCTACCTTCAAACAGTGCTTTTTTTCCCCCCAGCATTGTGAAGCCTGATGATAGCTTGCTGTTCATATTAGAAGTGGGCATTCTTTTTTTATTTATATTTGTTAATAATTATAGACATATATATTTGTATTGTATTTATATCATTTTATCCTGCTTTTTTCCATGCATCTCCTATCTTCCCACACTCCCTTTCATATTTACGTTTTATACACATGTACATTTACACACACACACACACACACACACACACACAGCACAGTCTTAGTTAGGGTTTTATTACTGTGAAGAGACACTATGACCACTGCAACTCATTTAAAAAAAACATTTTAATTGGGGCTGGATTACAGTTTGAGAGGTTAAGGCTATTATGATTGTGGGAAACATGGCAGCTCGAAGGCAAACATGTTGCTGGAGAAGGAGTTGAGAGTTCTACATTCTGATACTCGGGCAGCAAGGAGAGACTCTGACACACTGCCAGCCTTGAGCTTATACGACCTCACAGCCTGCCCCCTGTGACACACCTATTCCAACAAGGCCACACGGAATCCAACAAGGCCACACCTCCCAGTAGTGCCACTTTCTATGGGCCAAGCATTCACACACATGAGTCTATGGGGGACATTCTTATTCAAACCACCACCATCTCTACCACCACCACTACCACCACCACTACCACCACCACCAACACACACACACACACACACACACACAATTTGTACTTTAAAGAAGGATGCAGAATCCATTTAGTGTTCTCCCTATGAGTATGTGTTTAGGAATGACCACTTGCATTAGATAAAATATCAGGGAAAAGACTGATTCTCTCTCAACAGTCCTTAAATGTCTATAGCTCTTAATGAAAGGGAGGAGCCTTGTAAGATTTTCCCCTTTCATGTTGTCATGTCAACTGATGTTGTCATTATGCAGGTCTTGATTAGAAAGGCATAGTTTTGAGAGTTCCTAGCTTCAACTTCCCTGTGAGGTATAATAGATACTGTCCTACCTCAGCTTACTGAGGAATCTGGATGAGGATAGACATCGGCTTCAAAAAGGGTGTTCACTGTTTGCTACTAGACCTGTCAAATTAGTCTCAAATTGCTCCAAAAACATATATATATATATGTTTATATATTATATATATATATATATATAATTGTATACATATATAGAATAATTCACATGAATTGAATATATTTATGTAAATATAAGTGACTACAGACATATAGACTACATTATCTGAATACAACGTAAATGAGAGGCCCAGGGACTTGGTTGCCTTTAGACAAATCAGATTGTAATTAAGTGCGATTAAGACACACACTAGAGCATTCTACATGCCAATCAATAGCCCTTTTGTTTCTGAGAAAGACACCAATTGACTCATATAAAGAGATCATGGTTGCTATATTAGCCATTTGTTTACTGCTGTGGTTTGGCTGTTATCCCTAAGGTGAACATGTTGGAAGTGTCATCCTCATTGTGGCAATATGGAAAGGTTTCGAACATTTTCAAGGTGGGGACTTGTAATGTGAAAGTGTTGCCTTCAGAAGGAAATCACAGTGACTCTCTAATTAGAGTTAGTATCTGCTCAACAAGATGTAAATCTTTTCTGTTACTGAAAACCTAGGCAACTCTTCCACAGCTGGTGAAGCCATGGATCCTAGAAGAGGACCTGCAACCACCCCTTTACTAAACCAACCTGAGCCCTGACCACATTCTAAATATTGTCCTTATACACACAGACAAGTGTAGCTCCACACTCCTCATCAAGAAAGGTTCTCTTTGCAACAGATTGGAGACCATTACAGTGGACCACAGTCAAAATGAAGAACTGTTGAGCTCAGTCCCAACAGATATATGTTCAACACAAATCCCCCACCTGTGCCTCAGGGATCATTGTAGAAGAGGGGTGCAAAGATTGCAAAAGCCACAAGATCAGGAGGACTTTTATGAGACTGTATCTCCTAGGAATGTCAGAAGCAGTCCCATAAAGTCCCACCAATATGCTTGAACAAGAGCTGAAGAAGAACAACAAAGGGCATGCTAATGTAAATTCCTTCTTGATGAGATACAGTAAGGAGGAGATAACATTAAAAATCCCATTTTAATAAACAGTTGATAATATGTCATTGCTAGTGTTAGGCCCAGCAAGAGCCTAAATATAAGAAGGTATGAAGAGAACTCAGGAAACTAATCATCCATCGATGCAAAAAACGCAAGAGGTTACTCTTGACCATTGCGCAATGGGGTCACCCCTGCTGGTCAGCTAGGAGTGGCACTGGAGACAAAGACCTTAGGTTTTTAAAAGACACAAGGCGGGAATCTCCTGGGGTTGCCTTCTTGGCTATTTAGGATTGGATGAGGTGGTTAACTTTTAAAATAATTGGTTAGTTCTGGTCACCCTTAGGTCCAGTCAGCCCTGTCATAAATATCTGATCTTTAAGTCAGTTTGGAATTTCCTGCCATCCACAGTTAAATGTGGGAGGGTGATTAACTCATCCCATGTCTGTTCTGAGGAGTGGGGGTTACAGGCTTTGGATCAAAGGTCAGGAGAAGGATTGGGGCCATTTGGCCCAGTTTCCAAACAAAGCCCATCTCACCAGTGCCAGCCAGTGATTTTTTTCTCCATTTAGTAGAGATCTCTGCTTCTTCTCTTCCTTATCTCTGCCCTCACAGATGGCTAATATCAGGAACTTTTACATTCCTCAGCTCTCTGGAGAAGCACTAAGAGGCTTTAATTAACATGGACCTAAAACTTGCAAATATAAGTTATAAGGCAATTAAAAGAAACATAGGTTACAAAGTTAGTCTGATTCTTTCACTAGCAGTCAGAAAAGATGAAATAGATCATTACAGAGACTTACACAAAAGGAGCTCAGGGTAACTGAGGAGAAAATAGGTACTTTAGCCAGCCCCTTAAATTTCAACCACACTTAAACGACTGGTTAGTAGGGGAGATTCTCTGTGGGAATTACATAGAACTTCTGTCTTTTTCTCCAGCAAATTCTTGAGTCTTTAAAGAAATTGCAAATATTTCTTTCTGTTTCTTCTCAGTTGTAAAAAGGGATTACTTTAACTTTTCTTTAGCCCTCTTGTCTTTACTTTGTCACTCTATGAGCATAGAATTATTCCAGATCAAAACACTCATGTGTAGGAGAATTTCTTAATGAAGCAAGGACATCATTGAAAGAGCCTGAAGGCTTCTGAGAGAGAGAGGAAATGATGAGAAGTGCTTTCATGGCTGGTTGGTTTCTTTCATTTTCATTTTCATATAATTACACCATTCCTATTGCATGAGATGTGTGTCTCTCCATTAAAAAAAAAAATCTTTTCTTTTCAAAGTCCGTAAATCAGACAAATTCACTACATTCTGAATTAACTTTAAATAATCGCTCTGTTAACACAGGCTGTCTTACATCCCCTCCCCTTTTACATAAGTGTCAACCTATTTTCTTAGTATAACATTCTTTACTGATTTTCTGGGACTTTCACGTCATGCATTTTGATCACACTCACTTCCTAGTTCTTCCATGTCTTCCCCTTGTAACCTCCCCACCAAAAAAAAGTAAAAACAAAAATAAGGATAAAAACAAAACAAGGCAATTTGTGTTGTTTATATACTTACAGGAACATGGTCAGACTCTCAGTGGCCTACCTCTTAAACACAACTGAGTCCTTCCCTCCTGGACCCCTGCTAGAAGCCATCAGTTACAGAGATCTTTACCTCAGCATCCTCATTGCCCTTTTTAAGAGTTCTCTTCAGTGGCTTCCAGCTTCCTGTCTAGCTTGTTACATTGGGGGAAGGGGACAGATAAAACTAGTCACCAAAGCCTTCCACGTCCTGCCCTCTCAGCTGTGCGTTTGCAGTCATATGTATCACAGCAAAAGTAGCATGCTTGCTTTTCACAGCCAGTGGGAGCATAGTCATGGCATCCACATAGCCTCTGGGAACAGCACAGTCCAAGAGTACAACTCTTGGCTGCAGCAGGGCCACTTACCCAGAGGCAGTCAGGATCATGGCTATCACCGTGACCTCAGGTGGCAGTGCAAGCTGCCCATATCAGCAAAGCCCAGTAGCAGCACAGCCTGTTAAAATAAACATGGCTTTAGGCTACAGTACAGACCGCCAGATGGACTTCTGTGGCGACATGGACATCAACACAGGCCCTTCCTGCAGTGGGACTGTGAACCAAAACATGGCCCTGAGCTGCAGCATGGCCTGACATCGCCATGGCCTCCGGTGATAATACAAGCCACCTGTATCAACATGGCCCCTGGTGGCCACATGGCCCAGGGACATTAACAAAAACAGACCATGGATCACTTCACGGCCCTCAGTGGCAGCTTGGGCCAGATATATCAACAAAGACCCTGGTTGTAGCAGTACCACAGACCCAGACATGGACACTGGTAGCAATGTGAGACTAGACATCACCGTGGCCTCAGATGGCAGTGCGGGCCACCTGCATCAATATGGCACTTGGTAGCAGCATATCCCATGGACATCTAATATGGCATTCAGGCAGCAATTCAGACCATGAACATCCGAGGGGTGGCAACATGGGCCACAAACATCAACTCAGCCTAGCCAAAGGCTTCCACCACAGGCACAGCCTGACTGTGTCAACCTATTCTTAATTTCTGGAATTTTTTAAAAAAACAATTGTAAAGTTGGTATTTAAAAAAATCAATCAGATATTGATAACTGGCTTCTCCTACAGTGTGAGAAGTGGCTCATTAGTCACTGAGGTGGATGGGAAGAAAGCAATGGAGACTTGGCCTTAAGGAAGTGACTGCAGCAGGAAGGCTGAAGATGAAAAGATTGTTGAGGGTAGAGCGAGGGTATTTACTGTGGTACATGTGCATGTGTGTCTCCAGGGCAAACAAGCTCTTGGAAACCCTGCTTACTTTAAGAATGCACTAGAGCCGTGGTTCTCAATATTCTCAATGCTGCTCCCCTTTGAGTTCACCATGATCATACCCAGCCATAAAATTATTTGGTTGCTATTTCATAACTGCAATTTTGCTATTTTCATGAATATTAAGGTAAGTATTTGATATGCAGCATATCTCATATGTGACCCCCAAAGGGGTCCCAAACCACAGGTTGAGAAGGTAAATTTTAAAATATTCAATGTCAGTGTGACTTCATGGGGTGGGTTGGCAAGGAGGGGATTTCCCTTTTCTGTTTATAAGAAGAAGGGGAAAGAAGGTAAAAGAGTGGAACTGGGAAGGAAGGAGGGAGAGGGTGTTCAGGATATAAAGTGAATATATAAATAAATATTTAAAAAAGAAAAATATTCTATGTCATCAAAAATTGTTTTGTTTTGTTTTTTTTCAAAGAAAAGCTACTGTAATATACTTAAAGTTGATAGTTATCTTTCAGGAATGTGGGTTAATATGTGGCTTAAAAAATGAATGCTATATATCAACCACTTTTTGAAAAATTGCAAAAGAAAATCGCCTCCATATTCTGAATGTCCTCTTTAACAGAATAAGTTACTTGTTTAATCACAGTGTTGCTATAATATGTACCCGGAATGTTCCACAAAAGCCTCTGTGATGTAAGCTGTTCTCTTCAGGCTCTGCTGATACTTGGAAGTGGGTCTTTAGGTTACAGGGATACTAACTTCTGAAGGTGTTTCAGAAACCACAATCCCTGGGTTCTTACTTTTTATCTTTTTTGCATGTATATTCTTGACAGGCAAAACACTGGAGCAAGTAATCCATGGACTAGCAACTCTAAACCTGTGGGTCAAAATAAACCTTTCCTCTTAATAAGTTCATGACCTTAGACAAGTATTACAATAATGGAAGGCTACCACAATTATAGACCAACTTTTCTTTGGGAGAAAAGATCATATCAAAAAAATAAGTTTCTCCATTAGAATAATGATATATTAAATTGATACAATATCAGACTCTTTGAGCAAAAAGAGACAGGAAATTAGGACGATACTTTCATAAGCTCCTACAGTAAATGTTTTTAAATATCTCTATGTTTGGTATCAGTCTTGGTTTGTTGCCTTGAATCTCAATTTTCTTTTTTTATTTTGCATCTAACTCAGAGAAGCTCCTGGTGTTAGCCAGACTTTCAGATCTGGTTTAAGAAAACTCAAAGGCTTTTCACTGTTTAATTAGGTCTCAGATGCAGCTGGTACTTTAGCATCTGTTCTCCCTGTAAGAAGTCAGTTGGATTTTTTTTTTTTATCTTTACAAAGAAGGAAATAAGACAATAGTACAAATATGAAACTTTCTTTTTATTCAGCCTCACAGGGCATCAGATCATAAGGCCCTACCTACTGGGTTTCTGGAGCGATATCCAGAGATTTTTTTTTTCAAACCTCTTAACAAATGTCCACTGATATCAAATTAGTCACTTGCACTCCGTGGTGGTGGGAACATTTGCAAGGTAGAAGAGGCAAACAGCGTAGGTGGCTCCTCCCCTCTGCACTGTCAGTGCCTTCCCCCAACTGGTGAGCCACAGAACTATTCCTTGTGAGATGGAAAGTCTTTCATACAGTAGATTTATATAAAATACAAATGTGCTTTTCTAATATCTCCCACTTTTCTAGTCATCCCTCTTAGGCATAGTCACTGAGTCATCCCTCCCTCACTCCTCTCCAGTTTTAGACACTTGACTGTCTTGCCCTCTGATTTTTTTTTTTTTTTTCAATCTCAGTAAATTTCCATTTTGGACTTGAATGGTTCACTTCTGTTTAAAAGGAACAGACATTAAGACATTCTTCTCAGAAGCACAGATGGAAGCATCTTCAAGAGTTGTAAAGTCTCATCATTCTAAGCGATTTCTACTCCTGCACAGAAGTAGTAGTTATTCAGATTTGTCACTATACTGTACTGTACATCTGGGGTGTTCCTGGTGGCCTGTGTGGTGAAAGCTTGTTTTCCAGGTGGTTGTTATTGTGAAGAAAGGGGGTCTCTTAGGAGGTATGGCATTGGAAGCCCTTCTGCAAGTGGATTTTTGAGCCCCCATCTCTTCCTTTATTTCTCAGTAGCAGGCATAAGGAGATCTGGTGTCATACAACGGGATGTGTTGTTCCAATGGAGATGAAATCCTTAAAGTTGTGAACAGTGACAGAAAGCCAATTATTGTGGGGCCATTCAAGGAAACAGAACAATATGGGAGGGAGGGAGGAGGGAAGGAGAGAGAGAGAGAAAGAGATTGAGATTTTTCACTCCTGTGGAAGGGGAATGATCCCATTCACTGTTGGGAAGAGGTGCTTTGGAATCTCATGAGCATAGCCAGATATCATCAGTTCTGACTTGCTATTGACACTCCATAGAGAATTTCCTTGTTTCTGGGTTCACTGCTCTCCAAAATGTGCCTCACTAACTGTTCTGTGGGTGAACAAGTTGTACTTGTAACAGAATTCATGCCAATTTCCTCACACTTATTTGAGAAAATAGACTGTGAGAGTATAACTGTTATCATTATCAGAAATTTAACAATTCTAATAAGCAGGAAATAAATTTCTAAATGCCTTCTTTGAGCAATCAAATGAAAGGAGTTTCCAGAGTACTTAAAGTAATGTATTGGTAATAATTACTAATGTTTTCTCTTCGGCCGTGTGCTTAGGCAAATTTGTAATTAAGGCCATGTTCCTTGAAAACAGCTACATCAGACATTCTAAAGCAGTGGGAAATATACCATATGTTTAAGAGGTAGTTAAAGAATCACTGGAACTAAATGCCTCTTTTTGTTTCTAATTCAAAGCTTAAAAGTCAAACATGACCTTTTCTCGGGTTTGAGAATCATTTAGAGGGTTAAACTTGGGGAAAATGTGAGATTAAACTTTCCCTTTGGAAGTTGAGGCAGGTGGACTGTAAGTTTAAAGAGAGGCTGGGCTAAATAGCAAGACCCATTTTGAAAACTAAACCAATATAAACAAGGCTTAGGCTAACAAAACAAAAGAATAATAAAAAAAAAAAGCAACAGCAAAAAGTTAAACATTTCTATGAAGGTAAGTTTCAAGCCTCTATTATTAGTGTGTATATTTATATATTTACACTATTTAAGGTTCATTGTAACAATTTTTAGTCTATCTGATAGTGTTGTTATTTTGTTCATACAAAATCTTATATTTCCACATAGGAAAAGTAGCCAAAATAAACTTAAGTAGGTAGTTATGCTGCCTTATCACATTATACTCTAAGAATTCTATTCAGGCCTCTGTTCTTGACCACATTGAAACAGGCGCACTTGTGCGAACTAGTGGGAACGAGATGTTAAGTGAATTTGCATCCTTTGAGTGAGTGCAAAGCATGAGCGTGTTAGGTTCACCATCGAACCAAATAGTGGACCTGATTTAAAAAAAATTATGAAAGTAGCCATTTGTTTAACACATTTGCTAAAAGTTTTAAAGGGAAAAATAATATAAAGAGACATTTCAGAGAAAAAAACTATGAAAATTTTACTAAGGAAGAATCTACAGCTTGAGGAGTAAAGCTAATACTTTTTTTTTTTTTTTTTTTTTTGCCTTTCTATTCTATTCTATTCAGGCAAAGAATCTGATGCAGACTTTTATATCTCTCCCTTGCTGGTATTAGTCAGCAATGTATCATTTACTTTTCCACTGTTGTAATAAAACACCGTGATTGGGGCAACTTATAGAAGATATTTATTTGGGCTTCTTGGTTCCCTAGAGATAAGAATTTATCATGGCATGGAAACATGGCCACATGTGGTAGGCATGTGGCTGGTGCAAGAAGCTGAGGGCTCACATACTAAATCACAAACCTGGGAGCTGCCTCTAGAAAGGCCACCTAAACCTTTCCAAATAGCACTACTAACTTGAGATCATGTGTCCAAATACAGAACACCATGTTCAAGTCACCATAGTGGTGTTTTTCCCAGAAGTAGATTTTACTCTTCTGTATGGGCTACCTTTGTGGGCTAAGAGTAGGACTAGCGAAGAGACTGGAATATGAAAGGAAGGCAATTAATAGGAACCTAGAAAATGGAGTTAGACCCATTAGGGAATTTTTACAAGAACAGTCCAGGAATGTTGTGACCAGAAGCTAGAGAGTTACAGCCTGCCTCCTGCTGACCAGACACTAACTAGGACTGACATTTGATGAGCCAGGATTGCCTTCACTGGCCTGGCCTTTATTTTCATGGTGTATCTTACTCAACAGGAAATGACGTGCACGGCTGCCTTCCCACTGCCTTAGTGCAGAGTCCACCATAGTGGGGCCTCTCCTTCTGCTCGGCCTCCAGGAGACCCAGGTATGCCTTGGGCCCAACACCCAGAAAATATAATGCATCAATTGTACCCAACTTAATGTGGGTATTATATGCCAGGGTTGAGAAGCAGTATTTTTCAGGCAGTTTCCTCTATTCTCAACTGACTGCATAGGTCCTTGTGGCATGGCTCTTACTCAAGGAAACACTGTTATTTTGTTTCCGTAGACTGCAGAGTTCTGGCTCTTAAGTTTACTAAGGAAGTTAGAGGAAGGCATGATAGGAGTGAAGGGATTAGGGTATAAAACATACTCCCAATCTTTTGAGGAGAAACAGACTTCATATGCAACAGAATATGGAGAAGTTCAACTCTAAGGAAATTCTCAGGAAGAAGAGAGTCTATGGTAAAAGCATTTAGCAGGGCATGTGAGGTTTTAGGAAGATATAAACTAGACTGTGGACCAACCCATCTAATGGAAACTAGGAGGGAATGCATAGCTAGGAATAGACTGCAAGGATTAGGGCAAATGCCAAACTAGGGTCTTATAAACTATTTATTCAGAAGCCACAATTTGACTAGGCTAATTCTCAGATATTTCTGAAACCATTGGAATAACAATCCAGCACTTAGTAAAGTTTATGAGTTACGGTTAAAAGAAAGACAGTGAGTTCTGCTGCTATTATAGTCATCACAGCTGATTCTGGACATGATGAGAAACACAAATCCATGAAGGTGATACCAGAGGCTTAACACTAGGATAGTGGGAAACTTAGCCTCATTAAAGCAGTGAAGCAAATCACTAAAGAAAAAATAATTTTTTCCCTCAGTCAACGGTCTTGGTGAAATTTTGACAGAAAAGTAGTTCTGTTTATATATCTTTCTGTGCCTTAGAGACAAATATTGCAAAAATAAATCTATCTTTTGCTTTATGTATACACATAGTTTAGGGAAGATTAAAGTCCTAAGGTTTTATCTCATGTGAGAATATCAGTTCTTGACATTGCTTATGCCTCTGAAGAGATAGTTACATCCAACACGGGGAAAAAATTATGGCTGGCATACAGTTCATGCTTTCCACTTTAACCATTTTCAAGTACACCTTAATAGGAAGGAAGCAGGCAAATATGAAAGGATTAGTAATAACTCTGTGTGTCTCACTCTAAAAATACCAAGCATAGAAGTGGCTTAATTTTATAATAAAGCACTCCTGTTTATTTCAGCTATACAGTCATCTATTGTCCTATTTCTTTTTTAATCATTTAAAAACTAAATGCTTTCTTCCTGTCTAAAACTGATGTATGCACTAAGTTTCTAAGGACTTCTGTGAGGCAATAAGTGAGATTTAGTTGCCTTTTTTCTTAGATATATATCTTTGAAGACGTGAAGTCATCTAGTTGTAACTAACTCCCCACAGATTTCAAAAACAACATCAGTTGTGTGAGGAAATAGCTGGGATCCTGATAAATAAATCACTGTCCTGATACGAAACACTCAGTTTTTCCTTTGAAGGTGGAAATGAAACACCGTCCTAGAAACAGTGTCTGCCAGCTCAGAACATGGTGATTGGTAGGTACCTTGTTCAGTTGCACACAATCTGGCCCTTGCACTTCTCTCTGGCACAATTTCATTTTTATTTTGTTTTAATGACTTTCCAGAACAAACTCACAGACTGTCTAATGGGAATAATGCCACCAATTTCTTTTCTTAGTGATGAAAAGGAAGCATTTCAAAAAAATGGACATCCTTTGCTAATTAATGTTTTGCACATGTCACACAATTACTATTTTTACATCCTGCTTCCAAGGAATATTTTCTGTGATTCTTCATGTTGCCCAAATTTTCATATACTTCAGAATCATTGACCAAGCAATCTAATAGAATAATAACCAGTAATAAGTCTTCAGAAATAATTCAGATGCACTTTACTGTCACAAAAGCATTTAAGTAGCCATTCTATTTAAAGTCCAAGGAGGTCAAGCTTAGTGGAAATGAGCCAAAGCCCCTTCCTGTTCTCTCCCTTTCCTCTCTCCTACCTCTCAGTATGCTAAGTGAATGTTATTGTTTTAATGGGAATGAGGTGGTATTGTTCTTCTTTCATTTCAGCATGAGCTTCTCTAGTCTACTACTCCTTATACCAATTAATCCCATTGGAGAATTGCCTACAGTGACTAGGAGGAAGCAGGACATACCCGTGAGAGACAAATTTCCAAATATGTCAGAAACAATGGTTTGTCTCCAACAGTTTTTCCCCCTGATGGACTCTTGGAGAGACCTGTTGTATATTACTATATCCTGGTTAAACCAACTAACATCTTCTTCACTTGTACCCACTTGTAAAATACAATCCCAGTTGTTTTTGTTGACCTTTTATCCAGATATTGTAATAACACCTGTTTTATGCAATTTTGTCCTAATTGCATGTGTCCCGGGGAGGAGGAAAGGGCTAGAGTATATAAGACATGGAAGATTAGAGTAAGGGGGAAACTAGCTCTGCAACTATGGGAAAGTGATCATATCTGCTAAGAGCTTTCCAGGAAGGCAGTGCCACACCTGGGCGGGTGGTCATGGATTGTATAAGAAAGCAAGCTGAGGAGAACAAGTCTGGAAGTGAGCTCTGCTTTAGTTCCCACTTCCAGGATCATGCCTTGAGTTCCTGCCTTGGCTTCCCTCAGTGAGGAATTGTAGGTCAAATAAACCCTTTTCTCCTCAAGTGGTTTTGATTGGTATTTAACATAGCAATAAAAAGAAGACTGAGATAACATAATTCACTTTTTCTCTGGTTTGATAGCAGTTGCTAGAATATAGATGTCTATAGCACATCACTTCTAAACTGAGCTTTGAGATAAAAGTAATTATTCAACAGTTTTTGTTTTTTTTTTTATCAGAAAGGCCTAAAAATATTTTTTCAAATGTCAGTTATCCTTTTTATGGAGCTTTTGTTTATTTTTAAAGAAAATTTTCATTTTCAATCAGAATATTAAGGATGGGCCTTCGCTACTATTTTTGCTGGTGCTTATCATCACCTGTGAAAATGTGCTGAAATGGAATAAGCTGACTGACAGTCCCTAAGCATTTTTTTTTTTTTTTACAACATGGAGTTATTTTTACTGCTGAGTTTTAAAACAGTATTTTCCTTGAGGTAAAAATGAAGGGCATGCTCCCAAGGTACTGTAAATTCTTCGGAGGAGAAACAGAGAGGAGAAAAAATACAATTGCATTGCTTTTGACTTTGTTGCCTGAGAGGAATGGTTCAGCATGTGGTGACTGCAGCAGGTTTATTTTCAGATCTGGAAAGAGACTGAAATTGCACCAAAGAGCTACTTCACATGCAAACTGGAGATCTCTTTTTGAGGAACTCCACCTTCAGCAATAAGATGTGCAAGGCAAGATGCTGAATGCCTTCATTTCCATATACCCATATCAGTGTTGTAATGATCTTAAAGAAAATGAAGCTTGTGAAGTCTGACTTAAAAGCTAAGACATTTTCTTACAAGAAAACTTACAGAGACTATAATAGTGCTTGGCTTGAGGAGAGAGGTAATCAGTATGCTTCAGCTAAGAAGGTCTATGGAACAAGAGGGTGACCACGTAAGCCCTTAAGAAATCTCTCTAATTCAGCCCTGGCATAGAACAGTGCTTCCATGCACAGTGGTCTACTATGCTGGAGAGAATCCCTTGAGGCTGAGCTTTGGAAAGAGGTGAAGGAGATGAGAGAAGCTATCATGGGCATGTTAGAAAAGAGATGAGCATTGTGGGAGGAGAGACTCAAGATGGATAAATTCTCAGCCTTAGCTAGCTGTGAACCCTGGAGTGAGTTTTCTAAACTTTCTGAGATGGTGAATACAATGGTCAATGTGTTTGAGCAAATACAATAAAATAATAACATGTTAATAAAAAATGAAGCTTGCTTAGGGTTTGGGACATTTTCAATGGCACTCAGATAGGAACCATTGTTCTACTATTTCTTTGTTTCCATATTTAGGAATTGGCACTAGTTGCTTGTCTTTTGTCAAATTCAAGACAAAACACAATCAAATAATGCATATCTCTACCATGCTTTTAGAGGTAGAGATTTACTACTGTAATATCTTGAGTAGAGTGAATCGCATGGGTTACATTTGGATACTGCTAGAGAAACAGGCTGAGTTCTAAGCACAGAATCATGGTGTGCTGTTTGAAGGGCTCCTGACTGAATAGGATTCTGTGCTCCATGTGCCTTTGCTCTGAGGGGTGGGTGTTCATGACCTTATCCTTCTCAGAGAGCCTGGGGATTTGTTGAATGTTTCACTGTTTTTGAAGAAGTTGACAACTATTCCCAGCAGGAGCCTTAGGTACTTTTAAGAAGCCATTTGGGATTGATAGACATGTTGCCTTCTCTCCCCAGTCCAGCTACCTCAGTCACACATAGCATGGTATCATATTTGGGTTCAGTGGGGAACGAATGGCCTATTTCTCTTTCTAATTTAACGTTATTATTTTCAAGAGTACTAACACTTAATGTTCTTGCTGATGCCATTGTGGAGGATCCATCTTTTACTCTTTTCTTCTCAGAGAACCCACCTTAAAGCCCTTAGGTTCTAGGAGGTAGCCCTGGACACTCAGAATCAAGCCTGTTTCTCACATCCTCCTGTGTTCTTTACACATGGGTTTTGGTTGGATTTTACTGAAAGGCATGTTTATTTCAGTGTCATTAGCACAAAGTGTACTTTTTCTCACTGAATAAGATCTGATTGCTTCTGTGCATATTCTCTTTTCTGTCATTTTTCTGGAATGCATGTATTATAGTCTGAAAATAGAGCATGTCCTTTTGTGTAGAAATAAAACTAAAGGGAAAATACAGGTAATCCTTGAGAGACTTTGGAAGATAATTTACAGAAAGCCAGTGGCTTGAAAATATAGATTAACTTGGGCCTACTTCACATGGGGACCAGAGTCTAATACCACTAGGCTTAGAGGATTAAAACACACACACACACACACACACACACACACACACACACTCACACACTCACACACTCACACACACTTTATATGTCCACCTTTTAAAATTGTATTTTATTAAGAGTTTAGACATGGATAGAATGGTTATATCTATCACCTGCACTTCTTCCAACGTCTCTCAGACACTCCCACATCCCCTTTCCAACTTCAGATCCTTTTCTTTATAACTTACAGGTACATTTCTGCTACCATTGTGCATGGGTGTGGCCATCCAGAGGAACACGGGCAACCTAACGTGGACCAAACCCTTGAACAGAACTGACTCTTCTTCCCACCAACTGTCAACTGCACTCAGGTATGAGATGCTGGAATGCTGACTGCCTTGATCTTGTGAAAACCTTATGTAAGTAGCCACAGCTTCTCTGAGTTCATGAGTTCAATAGTTTTGTCTAGAAGATCATGATTTTTTTTTTATTTTTCTTGTCTTCCCTGACCTCTGGTTTTTACAATCTTTCAGCCATCTGTTTGATGATGCAACATGAGCCTTTAGGAAAGAGGGTATCCAGATGTCCCAGTTGGACTAAACATTCCACTCTTATTTATTCTTTGCAGTTTGGCCCCTTGTGAACTTATGGTATCCTCTATCCACTGGAATAATAAGCTTCTTTGAGGAGAAGTAAGAGTTGAACTAATTTATTGTTATTAGAATCAGAATTTAGAAGACAGTTTTCATCTTATGTCCATTAACAAAATACCAGTAGTAGGTTCTCTTTTAGGGCATATGACCTCCTCAGCCAGGTTTACAGCACCAGATAAGTTTCTTCCTGCAGAGCAGGTGTTAAATGCAAACATAAAGCTGTTATCCCTATAACACTCATGCCGCTGTTGTATAATTGTAGTCACAAAGTTCACAGCTAGATAAGACTCTTGGTGAGTTTTCCCCCCTAGCAATCTTCATAGCACTACCCAGAACTATGAACATTAGACAGCAGAGAGTAAGCTTCTAAGTCAGTACCATTGATTTTTTTCCATATCGTGAGACCAAAGTGTGAGGTGTTTCAGCAATAGAAAAACTTACTATCAGGTTCTCGTGAGTAACCGAGAGCAATGGCAATATGTTTTTATTCTTTTAGGGTTCTCTGGGACTCCCCTGACAACAACTTCAAGGGAGGTGTACCTTCTATTGGAGTTCTTTTTTTTTTCTATTCTATGGCTTCATAGAGGAGGGTTAACATCCTCAGCGTGCGCACACACACACATACCCCCATACCATATAGGGTAACTCCAATTATACTTTTTTGATGTGTATTTTGAGAAAGGTTATAAAATATTAAGTTTGAAAATGGCTTTTTCAAACATTCTTAATATTGGTTATCTCTTCATGACCCTCTTCTATCCTATCCTCCTACCTTCTTTCCACTTAGACCTACCCTATCATTTCCATTTCCCCCTTAGAGTCTGTGGTTTAGGAGAATAAGTGGTTACAATAGAACACCTACTACAGTGCTCGATATGAAGCATAAATAAATGCATGTAACTTAAATTAACAGTTGTTGTCTGAGGCAGAATTATGTTGAAAAGACTTATATTGAAGAATGAAATCTTATCATGATATTAGAAAAATACCCACGAGATCAAAGAACTATATCAAAAGCCTAACAAAACAACATATTGAGTCTTTTAAAATTCCTTTAATTTCTGAAACTTGCTTGTGACTATGGGATAAAAAGAAGGAACTTGGAAAAACACAAAAAACAACAAAAGACTGTTGTGCCAATCTGTAGCTAAACTGCTTGGAGAAAGATATATGATATTATCTTTCTGAAATTTATCCTTAAGTACAGAAAATTAAAATTACAACTTTTTAGGAACAGAATCAGGTAAAGACCTAAATAGTCGTTCCAACCACTATGCTAACTTGGATTTCTTGGGCAGATTTAAGCATTATCTTTAAGAACTATTGGGTTACCCTGCCTCTTAGTTTAATTTTACATCATTTGCCTAGGCAATTTAGGTACACATTGCTAGGTACTTTTTCTGCACAACTGAACAAATAATAACAGAAATTTCTTTGAACAATTACTAATTTTTTACGTTAGGATGTAGATGTAATCATTGAATGTGGCTTTATTTTGTTTTATTTATCTTTAACTTTTTCTTCCCTTTTAACCTTTGAAATCAGAAATCAGGAATGCTTTCTTCCTAATGTTTAGCTATTCTTCCAGCATAAAGTTCTTCTCATACAGCATGTTATTTAGAAAAACAGCTGGCACAGCCTTAACATCAGTTCGTAATTGCCTTTAGTGTAGCTTAGTGGCTTACCCCCTCCCCCCCAGGAAATGCTTTTTGTTGTTTAGTTTTTAATTTTTTATTTCTCTAGATGGCCTGAGAGATCAGAGGTGAGTACAGAAATCTGATTGTACTGTGTGCTGTTTGAATCCATCTGTTTGCACGGAATAAAATATGGCTCTTTGGGTGTCACCTTCGTCACCGTTAAGAGGCAGAATGCCGTTATTCATCCCTAGTCATCTCTTATCATTGCTTTACCCATCAGTTCTCAGATTTAAAGCATGATCCAATTCATGTCAGGAACAAAATTTGACAGCTTGTCAACACAGGTGTGTAGACCACTCCACCCCTGTTTTTACTTTTGCTTCTATCTGAAGAAAGATGAAGAGGGAGTCTTTCAGTATAGATGAAACTGTCTGTTAACGCTCATTTGGGTACTAAAGCTTGGAAAAGCTAAGAAAAAAACAATTTATTTTGTAAGGAAGATATTGATTGACAAATTTATTATCAATCCTAAAACTATAATTTTCACTTGCTAATTAACTTAATGATAAATTTGTGCTATGGACATGTTATTTTTCAGCATATATATTAAACTACATTTCCAAGATAAGTAGACTAGTACCTGACATAGCAATGAGTCTGATTATTTAACCATTAATTTGTATTTTTAGCTATCCTAAATAGCTTGTAACCACAGTTTCAAAAGTACTGGAAGTAAACCTTGTATTTACAGTATGGGTACAATACCTCATAACAGAATAAAAGCAACCACATGTGTGTGTGTCTATGTATGTACCAAAGATAACCTTAAATTTAACTTCTATACCAATGTATAAAAAATAAACTTATTTGAGAATAACAATTAAAGCTCTAAGTTAGGAGTAGACACAATAATCTTTCTTTTGTATTATTATTTCTATATTTTTAGGAAGAGTTCACAGGAGTTCAAGCTATACACAGTCACAAAGGAAAGGAGTTTATATGAGTTTAGGCTGTGTAAAATCTCAAGAACAACCCATTCTTGGAATAATAGTATGAGGATGGGTAATCAGAAGTAAACCCACTCCTATATAGTCCACCTGAAAGGAGAACAAAAGCACATTTCAAGAAAAATCAAGTGTATTGGAAGACTGAGATTATAGTACCATTGTCTTGTTTTCTTGGAGTTTTCTCACAAACAATCAGAATTCTCCTGACACAGCTTCATTAATAATAAAAAAATATTTGAAAAAATAAAATAGGCTTTCAACCAAAATAAATCAAAAAAGATGAAGAGGAGCACTTCATTCTCATCAAAGGAAAAATCCACTAGGAGGATATCACAATCCTGAACATCAATGCCCCAAATATAAGAACGTCTGCATTTGTAAATGAAACATTAAACCTTAAATCACACATCGATCCCAACACCTTAACAGTGGGAGACTTCAACAGTCCTCTTTCACCAAGGGACAGATCATCTAGACAGAAGCTAAACAGGGAATAATGACACGCACAGAGGTCCTAAATCAAATGGACTGAATAGATGTCTACAGAACTTTTCTCTCAAACACAAAAGAGTATACTTTCTTTTCAGCTCCTCACAGAACCTTCTTAGAAATTGACTATATAGTCTGGCACAAAGCAAGCCTCAACAGATACAAGAAGATTGAAATAATCCCTTGCATCCCATCAGACCACCATGGCCTAAAAGTAGACCTCAACAACAATAGAAATAGCAAAAAGCCTATATATGCATGGAAACAAAACAACTCTCTACTCAGTGACAGCTTGATCAGGGAAGAAATGAAAAACAAAGAAATTAGACTTTCTCAAATTGAAGGGACAACTTACCCAAACCTATAGGACACAATGAAAGTAGTGCTAAGAGGAAAGTTCATAGCACTATGTGCCTCAAGAAGGAAGTTCGAGACATCTCATATGAGCAATTTAATGGCACACCTAAAAGCACTAGGAAAAAAAAGAAGCAGACAAAACCAAGAGGAGTAGAAGATTGGAAATAATCAAACTCAGAGCCAAAATCAATGAATTAGAAACAAAGGAAACAACTCAAAGAATCAATGAAACCAAGAGCTGTTTCTTTGAGAAAATCAACAAGATAGACAAACCCTTAGCCAAACTAAATAAAAGACAGAGAGAATCTATTCAAATCAGCAAAATCAGAAACAGAAAGGGGGACACAACAACAAACACTGAAGACGTGCAAAAGATCATTAGGTCTTACTACAAAGCCTCTATATCACAAAATTTGAAAATCTCAATGAAATGGACAATTTTCTTGATAGATTCCATCTAGCAATATTAAATCAAGATCAGGTAATTAGATAAAGTAGACCTATATACCTTAAGGAATAGAAGCAGTCATCAATGGTCTCCCTTCAAAAAAAAGAGCCCAGAGCCAGATGATTTCAGCCCAAAAGAAGAGCTAACTCCAATTTTCTTCAAAATATTCCACAAAATAGAAACAGAAGGAACATCACCAAACTCATTATATGAAGCCACAGTCACCTTGATTACCTAAACCACACAAAGATCCAACAAAAGAAGAGAACTTCAGATCTATCTCTCTTATGAAACTTGATGCAAAAATACT
This sequence comes from Psammomys obesus, assembly GCF_907164565.1. NCBI lineage: Eukaryota > Metazoa > Chordata > Mammalia > Rodentia > Muridae > Psammomys > Psammomys obesus. The sequence goes on along the minus strand of NW_026585626.1, from coordinate 13,168,011 downwards.
CAATAAAATACTTGCAAACTGAATCCTTGAACATATAAAAAATATCATCCAACCTGACCAAGTAGGCTTTATCCCAGGAATACAAGAGTGGTTCAATATACAGAAATCCATCAATGTAATCCACCATGTAAACAAACTGAAAGAGAAAACTACATGATCATCTTCTTAGATGCCAAAAAGCATTTGACAAAATCCAACACTCTTTTGTGTTAAAAGTCTTAAAGAAATCAGGGATACAAGGCACATACCTAACCATATTAAAGACAATATACAGCAAGCTTATAGCCAACATCAAACTAAATGGAGAAATACTTAAATCAACCCCACTGAACTCGGGGACAAGGCAAAGCTGTCCCCGTCTCTATATCTCTTCATCTTTGTTCTTGAAGTGCTAGCTAGAGCAATAAGACAACTAAAGGAGATCAAGGGGATAAAAATCAGAAAGGAAGAAGTCAAAGTAGCACTATGAACAAAATGATAGCCTACTGATGATATGCTAGTATACATGAGCGACCCTTAATTTTCAAGCAGAGAACTCCCTCAGCTGATAAACACCTTCATCAAAGTGGCTAGATACAAATTAACTCAAAAAAATTAGTAGTCCTCCTGTATACAAAAGACAATAGTGCTGAGAGAGAAATTAGGAAAACAACACCCTTCACCATAGCCACTAATAACAAAAACTAACTTGGTATGGCTCTAAGCAAGTATGTGAAAGGTCTGTTTGAAAAAAAGAAAAAAAAAAACTTCAAGTAACTGAAGAAAGAAATTGAAGAAGATTTCAGAAGATTGAAAGATCTCCCATGCTCATGGATGGGTAGGATTAACATAGTGAAAATGACCATTCTGCCAAAAGCAATCTACAGATTCAATGCAGTTCCCATCAAAATACCAACACAATTCTTTACAGAAAAGAACAATTTTCAATTTCAAATAGAAAAACAAAAACACTCAGAATTGCTAAAACAATCCTGTACAACAACAGATTATCTGGAAGTATCTCCATCCCTGATCACAAGATGTACTATAGAGAAATAGTAACAAAAAAAAAAAAATGCATGGTATGGCATTGAAATACGATGGTAGATCAATGGAATCAAATTGAAGACCCAGAAATAAACCCACACACCTACGGATACTTGATTTTTGAAAAAGAAGCAAAAACCATACTAGGAAAAAGAAACACCATCTGCAACAAATATGTTGGTATAACTGGATGTCTACATGTAGAAAATGAAAATAGATCCATACTTATCATCCTGCACTAAAGTCCAAGTGAATCAAAGACCTCAATATAAAACCAGACGCACTAAACCTGTTAGAAGGAAAAGTGGGGAAGAGCTTGAACTCATTGGTACAGGAGACAACTTTCTGAACAGAACACCAACAGCACAGGCTCTAAGATCAACAATCAATAAATGGGACATCATGAAACTGAAAAGCATCTGTACGGCAAAGGATACTGTCATCAGAACAAAATGACAGCCTACAGACTGGGAAAGGATCTTCACCAATCCTATATCTGACAGAAGGCTAGTATCCTGACGATAAAGAACTCAAGAAGTTAAAAAGGAACAAATCAAGTAATCCAATTAAAAAATGGGGTACAGAGCTAAACAGAGAATTCTCAATAGAGGAGTATTGAATGGCAGAGAAACACTTAAAGCAATGTTCAAAGTCCTTAGTCATCAGGGAAATGCAAATCAAAAGGACACTGAGATTCTGCCTTACGCCCATCAGAATGGCTAAGATCAAAATCTCAAGTGACAACACATGCTGGGCAGGATGTGGAGAAAGGGGAACCCTCCTCCATTGCTGATGGGAATGTAAACTTGTACAATCATTTTGCAAATCAATCTGGCACTTTCTCAGACAACTAAGAGTAGTGCTTCCTCATGCCCCAGCTATACCACTCCTGGGCATATATACAAAATTTGCTCAAGTACACAACAAGGACATTTGCTCAACCATCTTTGTAGCAGTTTTATTCATAATAGCCAGAACCTGGAAACAACCAGTTGGCCCTCTACAGAGGACTGGATACAGAAATTTTGGTACATTTACACAATGGAATACTACTCAGCAAATAAAAACAAGGAAATCATGAAATTTGCAGGCAAATGATGGGAACTAGAAAAAAATCATCCTGAGTGAGGTATCCCAGAATCAGAAAGACACACATGCTATCTACTCACTTCTAAGTGGATATTAGACATATTATGTAGGATAAACATACTAAAATCTGTACACCTAAAGAAGCTAAGCAAGAAGGATGACCCTGGTTAAGATAATCAGTACTTACTCTGAAAGGCAAACAGGACAGCCATCGGGAGAGGGAGAAATCACTGAACATGACAGGAGCCTACCACAGAGGGCTTCTGAAAGACTCTACCATGCAGGGTATTAAAGCAGATGCTGAGACTCATAGCCAAACTTTGGGCAGAGTGCAGGGAATCTTATGAATCTTAGTTCCCTAGTAATGGGTACAGAGACAGTTTCTGACCTGATCTCAGTGGCTGGCTCTTTGGTCACCTTCCCCTGAGATGGGGGCAGCCTTACCAGGCCACAGAGGAAGACACTGTAGCCAGTCTTGATGAGATCTGATAGGCTAGGGTTATAGGAAGGAGAGGAGGAGCTCCCTTATCAGTGAACTTGGGGAGGGGCATAGGAGGAAATGAGGGAGAGTGGGATTGAGAGAGGATGAGGGAGGAGGCTACAGCAGGGATACAAAGTGAATAAACTATAATTTATGAAAAAATAAATAAATAAAGAGAAAGTTGTCAAACGCTGTAATCAGGGCTTAATGGTCCATCCCACTTGAAATCAGAGAGAGTGTAGTGTTGAGAACAATGTGAACTATGTAGGCCCAGCTCAAGAGCTTTCAGAGAGGAATAATATTATCACCTAGGCTAAAGACCATTCTTCTGACATTTGGCAAAGAAAGAAGCTGCTTTTTTTTTTTTAATTAATTAATTTATTTATTTATTATTATTTTTTTCACTTTATTCACTTTGTATCCCCCCATAAGCCCCTCCCTCCTCCCCTCTTGATCCCACCCTCCCTCCCCCTTCTTCATGCATGCCCCTCCCCAAGTCCACTGATAGGGGAGGTCCTCCTCTCCTTCCTTCTGATCTTAGTCTATCAGATCACATCCAGAGTGGCTGCATTGTAATCTTCTGTGGCCTGGTAAGACTGCTCTCCCCTCACAGGGAGGTGATCAAAGAGAAGGCCTATCAGATTGTGTCGGAGGCAGTCCCTCTTCGCATTACTATGTAACCCACTTAGACACTAAACTGCCATGGATTACAGCTGCGCAGGGGAAGAAGCTGCTTTTTTAAGCTCTTCTAAGAATCTGTCTGAAGCTACATTGAAAAGGTTGTGACTATATTTATTGGCAGAAGAGATTTCAAGACAGCCTAATATTGACTGACTATGGTGTTTTATCATTTGTACAGATCATATACAGGTCTGCAATGGAAAAGAACAATTGGGACAAAAAAAAAAACCCAAAACAAACAAACAAAAAAAAAACATAAAACATACAGAAAATTTAATTTAATGTTAGAACACCAGAAAATTTAATTTAATGTTAGAAGCAGGGTATATGATAAAAGATAAAAAGAGGAGCCCCCTTTTGAAATACAATAAAGAAAATGGAAATCGTCATGCTCTGGGCAAGAGCCCCACCCAAGTAAGCTTCCTACTTATAAAGGGAAAATGGTTAGAGTACTTGTTCTTAAAAGAAGGAAGAGTTTTGCAACAAAAGAAAGCCAATGCAAATGTAATTGAAGAAGGCAAGGTTCTACCCCAAGCAGGAAGCTAACCTTGGCAACTTCAGCCACTTATTTTCTAAGTTTAGAGTCATGAAATATATAGGAATTAAAAAATTGTGGAATATCCCTCCTTTGACTGTGTTTGAGACTCAAAGATATTGGATATTCCAGAGCCCTAGGGTGTCTGATAGATAGAGCTGTAGACAAAAGTTGAGCCAGCCTGAGAGAGAGAAAGCTGTGTTGCATTTAGCAAAGCTAGAAGAACAGAGCCATTTAAGCCCCTTCACACCAGTCATGGAACTACCAGATTTAGATATTTGCCCTATTGGGTTTTGATCTTGCTTCGAGCCAGTATTTTCTTACTTTACCTCTATTTTCCCTTTTTGAATGGTAATATTTGTTCTGTGCCATTATATGTTGGAAGTCTGTAACTTGCATCTTGATGTTGATCAGGCAGAGGAGGCACCCCGCAGTGCACACAGCAACTTGCTAGGAGCACAGTGCTGCTGCTTCAAGCACAGATCTCTCTCCTTGAGATTTGAGACTGAGAACACTCAACCTCCCCCCCTTCCCCGCATTTTCCCCACGACCTCCGATCTCCAGCCTTGCCTGAGGGGGAGGCAGCAGAGGAAGCGCATAGCGCTATCCAACTCAAAGAGGAGAGCCCTGCCTGCTGTGCTCACAGCTTCTAGCGCAGAGCACAGGGCTGGGCACACAGAGCCCACAACAGAGTACTTGTCCCGCTGGCAGTGTCAGCCACAGACCTCAGACTCCACCCTGCAGAGCCCTCCACAGACTGGAGACCACGGGGTACTCAGGAAACCTGTGCAGGCCCTTTGTGCCCGCAATCTGCGCTTGCTAACTGCACCAGCATCCACATCCCCTCCTGCGCTTGCTCCCAACCCTCATATCCAAGCACCTACACTCTCTAGCATTCCCTTTCAAGACACACTTACTCGAGATATTCCCCCACAATAACAATTAGCAACTTCCAACAGCGGCTCCAGACCTGTGTGGCACAGCAACCATGAGCCCCTGACCCTTCTTGCATGTTCATGTATAGAACTAAAAATAGAGAGGATCTAATAAACGCAAGCCATAAAAATAAAGAGTCCTCTAAAATAAAGATAGACCTGTGGACACATTCGCATTTCTTGGAAATTTCAAGGCATTTGATATTATCTCCTTAAAAATTTGTTGCTTTGGGTAAAACACTTATTTTTATCTTTGGGTGAAATACTTATTTTTATCTCCTGCTATAGGAGATAACACAATGACTGACAATCACTCAAGTGTACTTGATTGAAAAACTAATTCCCTACCTCTGCTGCTAGGTGTTACAACCCAGGAAGGATAAATTTGCTAACCATGATCTACAGCTTGTTGAACTAGTTACTTCAACAGAATTGGAAGTGTTTAAGTCACCTAGTACACTTTTAAGCTTTCTGTCTGCAGTCTGACCTGGACCTGTCAGTGTTGCGCAAGTCCCAGGGAACCACAGCAAAGCATAAATTGCATATAATTTAGCAGGGTTTTTGTTGTTGTCGTCATTTGTTTTGGTTTTAGTTTACTGACATGCTCTGCTTTTTACCTGTCACACTTAGAAAAAGGTCAATTAAAAACACAGGAGGAATGAAAACAAGGACTCAAGGGCTGAAGGCAAATTAAATTACTGAGATATATATGTTTTTCTGTTGACTGATATTCTGGAGACAATTTGTGAAAGATATCTATCTGCAGCACTTAAGCCTCTGGTAAAAGGCTACAAGAGGAACAGCAGGGAAATAGTTCCAAATCAGCTAAGTGGAAAGACGAAGATTTAAAAAATGATCTCCATTGAAATGCAGACTATAATTTAGACTAAAAAGAGCACTAACATCCATTATTAAGGGGATAAAATACTAGAAACTAGATCAAACGCAGAATTTTATGCCGAATACAAGTTTCACAATATTGTGTGGGGAACACAGTTCACCTGTATTTGTTTCGAAAGTAAACTTAGTTGGATTCAGAAACTTTTGCAGGCTAAATGTGGCAACTACAAGTAAGACACTGAGGTTTGGGAAGAGAAAATCAGATTGAAACTGGATTCTAGTACTACATCGTGTTTACTGTATTTGAGAGAAACTATCAGTCCTATTGAAAGTTCTCAGGGTGTGGCCTAAAGAAGTGCTATCCCAGCTAGAAATCATACCCCAAAAGGGCTTGCCATGAACCACTGACAGCCCTAAAAATTTCTAAAATAAGAAAAAGCTTCATTCTATTATTCAAGAGTCATCTTGTCCAACAGTGAGAAGCTCAGCCAAATGCAGGAGAAAGATGGCAGAAATAAGGTTGGAAAAGGTAAAGGGTGAAATCAAAATCTCAAAAACACAAAACTGGAAACAATAATATATAACCAAAACACCTATAGGGTTAAAGAAAAAATGATGCAAAGAAAAAAATCCTCCAAAAATATCGTGTGTGTGTGTGTGTGTGTGTGTGTGTGTGTGTGTACCTGGCCACAGTGCGGGCATAGCACCTACCCTTAAGTGTGATTTATTTACAATGCCATTTTCAATTGAGTCCCAGAGCCCTTGTTCCTTTAATAACTGACATCGTTGAAAAAATTTAGCCAATTGGATACATTTAATTTAACTTCCAATCATCCTTGAACCAATGAAATTTGGTGCTTTTGCCCAGCACTATTCAGAACAGCAGGGATTACTATTGTCAAGCTCTGCATTGAACTGTAGACCAGTCAAGGCGAGTAGGCTCAGTCTTTATGCTTTACATGGTCTTCGCATATTCTTGTCACCAGTTTCTTCCAAGACTCTGTGAATCTTTCAGGAACATGATGTTTCCTTCCATGATCTTGTCACCACTGCTTTCTGTATCCTCGTAGCTACAGCATACTTCCAGTTGCAAATAACTAACTCCAAGTTCCAAAGTAATATCTCCAGTTCTCATCTATTTCCTGTATCACATATAGCACTTCAAATCTATTCAGCCAAAAAAAAAAAAAAAATCCGTTTTATATACTCCTCTATACCCAACAAAAAAGTCTTTGACTACCTACCTTGATTAAGGATACAACTATCTACCTAGCTCTTTTGTTTGTTCACATCATTCAAACATCCCCCCTGACTTTTCAACACCCCAAATATCTTTCATATCTTCAGTCTCATTTTCTCTGCCTCGATTCTCTATGTACTCTTGTCTAGATCATAACTGATACCTTCTAATGTATGCATGTAGTTAATATTCTTTAGAGTCATTTTTTACATTATTGCCATGTGAGCTTTTATAAAGTACCTGGTCAGGCTATCTGTTCTTTTAGATAGCTGTTGAGAAGAGTAGAGAGAAAATTTTGCAACTGTATAAAAAAACACACATGACCTTTTTATGAGGATGTATTTGAAAAACTGACGAGTATGATAGAGTCAATATAATTTTCTAACTTTAAAACATGCCAATCTCTTTCATGAGGGATTGTGATTCCACCATTCATATTACATTCATGTCTATGCCTAACAGTCCCTTTTAGTTGGACTGTTCACTTATCAGTTATGCAAAATCTATTAGCCTGCTGTGATTCTGCCTCCTGAGGTACAGTCCTAACCAGTATCACAGTTACCAGTAAGTGCTAGGTAGAAGGACATACTTGCTAAAATGAAAATGTCATTAAAATTGAAGATCTCTTCAAAGAGATATTTCTGATAACTTTAAACAAGTCAAGAGTACTTTCTGAAAGTACTAAAGCATAAAGCCAATTATACATTAAACACAGCCAAATTCCTAAAGAAGACTAAACTGAGTTACAGCTGATAAGTAGAAAGAACAAAGAAAAAAACTACATAACTTTTGATCTGTACACTAAATAACATAGTGTGTATTTATAGCAGCAACAAGAAAAGCATAAACCCAGGTAAGAAATAATTATCATGAGGATGACAGGGTTGTAGTGATTATAGATCCTCTTCACTGTTTCACCATTTTTCTGAACTGTTCTTTAAAGCTGTAGTATATATATATATATATATATATATATATAAACACATTCAGAAGGAGCCTGGATTGAAATACACAAATATGTATTATTGATAGCAGTGGTTATTTATGAATGATAACAATGTTTATGACTGGTATTTTTATACTAATGTAAAATTTGTTAATATTTGTAATAATTTTATTGTAAATGTGGCATTAAATGTTGTTTTTACACAAATTAGAAGTGGGTTATTTAGAGTTTACTGAAAGTCAGCTTCTGAGCTGGTAGGTAGATTCAAATCATTAGTTATTTCTCCAGAGCCTGAATTTTTTTCTCCAAATCAACTCTTAGAAGAAGGGGTGAAGGAAAGAGCTGACCATCTAGCTGTGGGACCAGCTGAGGGCCACATGAGTAGATGTGTGCTTTGCATGTCATGGGCTCTGTTGCTCAGTCACACCTGAAAGCTTATTTCTGGCTCATGATCCCCTTCTGTCCATCTAACAGAATTATCCATTCTTCTGGGACTTTCCCTTTATCTAAGCAAATCAAGACTGGATGTACAAGATGTTTAGATGCAATACCCACTTAATCACATCACATCACCATGTGCAGGCCTGTGAAACGTGGAATCTTGTCACTGAGGTGTTGAGTAATTGCTGCATCATACTATATTATTTAACCATCATTAAAGTTGAGATCAGCATATACATGCCATATTCTTATGCATTGTTTATTCAAAAATACTTTCTGTAGAAAAAAGTTATTTTATTTGTTAGTTTTTCATTAAAATAACATGTCTGTGTACCACATGATTTCCTGGTGCTCACGGAGGCCACAGTAGGTCTTCAGATTCCCTGTATCTGTAACTACAAATGGTTGTAAGCCCCTGTGTGGGTGCTGGGAATGAAATACGAGTTCTTTGGAAGAGCAACCAGGTTTCCCATCCGCTGATCCATCTCTCCAGCCCTTGATCAGGGTTTTGTCAATACATCTAGGGCTCTCAAGAATGATAAATTTTGGATGTTTTTCTAATTTGCTATATTAAGAAACTAGGTGCACTGTAACAATGTAAAGTTTTCAAAGTAAAACAAAGTACTAATCAAGGTTTAGGGACAAACATTTATAAGCATTTGTTATGCTTAATATGAGGTCTATATGTGAGATATTGTTTAAGAAGAGCTAAATGATATTAGTGTTTAGTGTTAGCAATACAGAAATAGGGTACAAGTGCTGACTCATCTCTGCACAGAAGATCTAGTGAACACTTTCATTTTTTTTTTCTGGTTTATCAATTCAAATAGCTCTGGAATGTTTCCTTCTTTCTGTCCTGTCTTTTTACCTTCCTTTCTGTCTTCCTTCCCCTTTTCTTTCTTCCCAATACCTACCCTTTCTTTTTTTTCTCTTTCTTTTCTTTTTTGTCTTTTCTTTTCTTGAGGTTTGTTTCCTAAGATAGTATCTCATTGTGTACCCCAGGCTATCATACAGCAGCATGACTGGCCTTTAGTTTGTTTTTTTTTCATATACCAGCATCTGTCATTCTGAGAGGTTTCAGCTGTGAACCACCATATCCAGCTTGTGTTTCTACAGTTGCTAATTTCTTTTGCTATATCAAATCCGTCATATAATAAATGGCAACTACAGTTTACTGGGATACAGCATCCTATAGAACTCCAAACTTTCTCCTCGTTAGAGTCCCACACACCCATTCCTTTTGCTTCAATGCACATACACTTAAAAAGAAGTAAAGAAACTGCCAATTTCTAGAGAAATTGATCAGTTCTGCTGTCTGTTTTGCTGTCTGTCTGTGGATTTTATTCCCAGAAGTGATGTGAGCTTCATTCTGTTAAAAACATAAAACCAGAAAATTAAACTTTCTGAAGATCTGTATTTGTTAGAAAACAAACGGTAACCCACCATACACCAATGTAAACACACGTAAAGGCTTATAATGTGAATAGGCATAGTAAACAATCCAGAAGAACATCTCATTTCAAGGAATATTGTCAGCTGCACTGGAAGAGATTTGTCTACTATGTTTGAAGTAAGATAAGAAGTAAGTGTTGAGCAGGGCTTAGCAGTGCACTCCTTTAATTTCAGCACTCAGAAAGGCAGAAGCAGGTGGATGAGTTTGAGGCCAGCCTGATCTACAAGGGCAAGGCTACCCAGAGAAACCCTATCTCTAAAAAGAGAGAGAAAGAGAAGAAATAATTATCATTTATGCTTTCTGAATGAATTCCAACACTGCAGAGGACCTGAAGAAATCTTTGAAGCAAGCAGCCAACACTTCAGTCTTCAGATGTGGTGCTCTACTTTGGCTGAGATACATGTGCAGCATACAGAAAAAAACAGTGTGCGAGGCCAGCATTACAGTATTACACAAAACTCCCGGAAATCAAGTGTTTGGTTTCTACGGCAACTGTAACCTTGCCATACTTCACATTACAATAATCACCACAGCAAAAACTGTAGCTACAATTCTAATATGTTTAGGGTTATAACTCTTTAGTTCCCATTATTTGCATTATTTTCTGAAAATTTATCATTTGAGACCCTACCTCTTAAAGTTTTTTTCTCTATTGTTTTTGAATGATTCTGGCAAGTTTGAGAAAACTGCTTCAAAGACTGAAAGGGAGGCTTAGAAAAATAGTTTTCCTTTTCAACCATTTTGTGTCGCTGTAATAGAAACCCATGGCTGAGTTATTTTCAAAGAAAGCTATTTCACTAGTTTTGGACAATGAGAAGTCTGTTTTCAAGATTGCTGAATCTGGTAGGAGCTGTTTTGCTTTGTTGTTTCATGGAAGAAGAAAGAAAGGCATGAGGGAGTATGCAAGAGAGCCTAGAAGCAAGAGGTGGATTACAAAGCCACCATGGTGATAACCAGCCAGTTCTCTCATCAACTAAGTGAACCAGTTCATGACCTAATCATATCTTTGGCTCCTGCCCCCCACAGTCTTGCACCAGTGTTACAATGCTGTGTTTAGGAAAAAGACTAAGGAGTGCTCCAACTACTGCATTATGGACTGAGTTTTTAATACACACTCATGGGCCTCATTCAAGCTATAGCTGTGCACTGTACAAACCTGGGACAAATTACTTTCATGTATATGCTGTGTATATCTACTACTGGAAAACTAAGTTTATATTAGTAAACAGGAGTCAGCTTTTAATATTTTGGATTTTTGTAAGCTTTTTTAACATCACATACATGCATAAAAATGTTTTATAATTGAAACATTTTGCATATTATACATAAAATTATGTTTTTGAAGATACTGTGATAAAATAAGTCAATTAAAATGCTCTAAACAAGAGTGTACCTATGTTCATGTAAGTTCATAGAAGCAAAACACATGTATGCATATACCAGGAAGCTGAGATGTACTCATGTAATGAAAGTTTTGGTGTCTTTAAAAACCTCAGTTATGTTATATAAAATTGTTTTTGTTTTAATCCCAGGAGTGGGATTTTAGTCTGGGCTTAGTTTGTCCAGAGCTGATAAGTGCCTCGTAAGGGGCATGGTCTTTGCCAGATGGTAACGGCTTGCCTAGTGCAGTAAGGAGAGGAGCGTGGTCTAGGACTCTGAGATGAATAAATATGAGAGCCCATGAATCGAAAGGGTGGCAGTTTGGAGAGACAGGTGGTGTGGTGGCTTGTAGGACATGGAAGAGATGCTTCATGGTGAAGCAGGAGAAGCAAAGTCATTTACTCCCCTCTCTCCATTAACCTTCTCTCTTTCTTTGTTAGGATTAAGGGGTTACTCGAAGGTAGATCGAGGTTTACATACCCCAAATGAAATAGTGGTTAAAACAAACGTCAACATACTCATCACTCAATGTGACTTTACTGAATTAAGGAGCAGAAAAAGATGGTGGCGTTCCAAAATATTGTTCACATGCAATGAAGAAAACCATGATTTTTCTCAACATTTTGATAGAGAAGGTAGAATGCATGCTAGAGAATACAGTGTTTGATTATGAAGACCAGTTTTGACCATACAATCATATCAGTGTGACTTGGGAAAATGCGTGAACACTGTTTTTCTCTACCTGGTGACATTCCTCAGAGAATGTCAAATGCATATGGCCACCCACCTTTTCCTAACAGATTTTGCAAGAAATAAGTCAACTCCAGCATTAGGTATTTATCCTGCTTAATAAGTCAAGGTCAATCTACTGCTGTAAATCATGGAAAAGAACCAAGTTTAAGTCATGAATCAAAAAAAGAAAAGAAAAGAAAAGAAAAGAAAAGAAAAGAAAAGAAAAGAAAAGAAAAGAAAGGTAGTCTCTGGCTTTTTACTGGACATTGTCAAGTGTAGACTGGCTTTTTTATTTTTTTAATTATATTTTTATTTTTTATATATTAATTACAGTTTATTCATTTTGTATCCCAGTTGTATCCTCCTTCATTCCCTCCACATCCCACCCTCCCTCCCTCATCTCCTCCTAAGCCCCTCTCCAAGTCCACTGATAGGGGAGATCCTCCTCCCCTTCCATCTGACCCTCACTTATCAGGTCTGATCAGGACTGGTTGCATTGTCCTCTGTGGCCTGGCAAGGCTGCTCTCCCCTCAGGGGGAGGTGATCAAAGAGCCAGCCACTGAGTTCATGTCAAAGACAGTCCCTGTTGCCCTTACTAGAGAACCCACTTGGGCAATGAGCTGCCATGGGCTACATCTGTGCAGGGGTTCTAGGTTATCTCCATAAATGGTCCTTGGTTGGAGTATCATAGACTGACTATCTTAAACAGCCTTAAAATCCAAGTTGATATTAAGGCCCCGCTTGATGGTTTGAGCATCAGTGTTAGAATGTACTTTGCAGGCCACTCAGAGAGAAAGATCATCAGTGGTCTTATCCAGCAGTGGGATCTGAGTTCTACAGTACTGCTGTGTCAGAAAAGATGTGCTTACTGGTACAATAGTGACATAAATATCACTAATCACTTTCTATTCAGATTCGACGCCTATTCCACAAGAAGGAAATCATGTCTGGTACTGTTAAACTTATCAAAAACTAGTAGCTGGAGAGGTCATAAGGTGTAGGTTGGAATGTGCTACTTTTGTTTTGGTAAAAGAACATGCTATCAAGCTACTTTGTAAATATTTGTTTATACTAGTAGATCTGTGTTGTGCTTAGCCTTCCTCAGGGTTTTCTTTCATAATATTAAATAGCACATTATGGAATAATGTAGGAATAACTAAAGAAACCAAGCAGAGACAGGAAATTTTCTAAAACTGAATAAAAATAATGGCACATCATATGAAAATCTGTAAGACAATCTGAGGGAAGTCCAGGAGGAAAGTTATGTACCAATAATATCAAAGAATAAGTTGATTTCATTTAAGTGGTGTAGGGATCATTCAACATATCTAAATTAATCATTGAAATTCCTATAGTGACTGAAAAGATAGACATCACACAATCGTCTCAAGAGACGAAGAAAAAGCCTTGACAAAGTATATCAGTATAATAATAATATACACTCTATCTAGCCAATCCTTATCCCACATTATAAGGAATGGAAAAACGCTCAGAGACTTTTTGCTAAGATCAGGAACAAGACAAGAGCATCTGCTCCGCGTTGCTCGATATAGTGCTTGAACTCACAGCAGCATAAAAGAGAGAAAGAGATACAAGCAGGGACAGGATCCATTTGCATAGATGATATGATTCCATACATTAAGATAACCCAAAGATTTTATCAAAAGTTCCTTAATGCTGATAAACAAATTCAGCAAGTGAAAGAATAAAAAATTAACACACAAAAACGCAGTCATGGCAGACTGAAACAATATCAAAAAACAATCTAATTCACAATGCCACATATACACACAATTGCCTTGAAATTAATAGTAAAAGAAAAGACATACACATGAAAATTTTAGACACTGAAGAAATAAATTGAAGGAGACAGATAAAAAGACCTACTATGACTGTTGATGGGAACAGTTAATCTTGTGAAACTGGTCATTCATCCAAATTCCATAGCCATTATTTACAGGCATGGGAGTAGGATTCAAAAAAGTATGTGAAGGCACAAAAGACTAAGGATAGCCAAATAAATCTTGATTAAAAAGAATGCTACATTAGTTATCCTGATACCTGATTTTATGTAATACTACAGAGGGATAACAATCAAAGCAGCATGATATTGGTGCAGAAATATAGTCACAATCAGTGCAATAGAATTGAGGACCCAGATATAAGTACACACAGCTACAGTTACCTATCCTCTACAAAATATCAAACCCACATAAGCCAGAACCATAAACATGGTGATATAAAAACTGGGTTTCAGTATACAGAAAATGAAATATTTTGTCTCTCACTGCATGTGATAGTCAACTCCAAAGGAATCAACAAATAAATCCCCAAAACTTAGAGAAAAGGATAGGGTGCTTCAGCTCATAGACATGGGTGAGGACTTCCTAAGTATAAAAGATTTATGCAATAATACAGTAAATAGGATTAACAACTGACAATCAGAAAAATGTCATGAAACCAGAAAGCTCCTGCTCAGCAAAGGAAAGTGTGAAGAGAATAAAAAAGCAGCCCACAGAATGGGAGAAAGTCTCTGGCAGCTATTTATCTGACACATTAATGGATAGAATGTATAAAGAAATTAAAAAATTAAACATTAAAAAATAAACCATCAAATTAAAAAGTAGGCTTATGAAACTGAACAAAAAATCCACAAAAGAATAAAAACAAACGACCAGAAAACACTCTTAAAAGTTCAATATTCAGCCAGGCATGGTGGTACATGCCTGTAATCCCAGCACTCAGGGAGGCAGAGGCAGGAGGATATCTGCGAGTTCAAGGCCAACTTGGTCTATAAAGTAAGTCCAGGACAGTCAAGGCTATACAGAGAAACCCTGTGTTGAAAATAAAAAACAAACAAACAAAAAAGTTTCTAGTAGTCTTACCACCAGTAAAGCGCAAATTAAAACTATATTCAATTATACCCCACTCAGAATAGCTATCATCAGGAATACAAAGAACAACAAATGCTGGTATACAAATACTGAAAGAGGAGTTTTGTTTTGTTTTTTTTGTTTGTTTGTTTGTTTGTTTGCTTTCCAGTTTGTAAAGCTGTAAGCTAATGCACTAACTTTGGCAATAGGCCTGCTTTTTTCTCAAAACTAAAGGTAGAATTACCACACGACCCAACAATACCACTCCTAGACATATGCCCATAGAACTTTAATCTGTACTACAGAGACACGTGAACACATTTGTCCATTGTTCCTCTATTAACAATATGTAGGAAATGGAATAAGCCTCGGTGTTTACCAGCAGATGGATGAATAAGAAAAAGCATGGCATACATCTCCATCAAATATTAGTCAGTCATAAAGAAAGATGAAATTATAAAATTTGCACATAAATGAATAAACTGGAAAATTATACCAAGTGAAGTAAATTAGAAAGATAAACGTTGCATGTTCTCTCTCATATGTGGGTTCTTGGCTTCATTTTTCTGTTTTTGTTTTGAGTGTTTCACTGTGAGTGGAACCTTGGAAATTAGAAAGAGGCTATTAAGTTGGGGAATATGGGATAATGGAAGTAAATAACAATAAATAGGTAAAATGAAAGTAAAGAGGTAGGTAATGAGGCTAGAAAGGCTTTACCATAAAGGGGTGGTAAAGCATGAGGTAGCTCAGGGGGAAGATAACTGAAGGTAGGTGGAAAGGCCATATGGAAATCTACATTCTCACAACCACAGTAATATAATTGGAAAGATACTAGAATGTATGTGCTATGAAAAGGGGGTTGATTTGGGGAATTAAAATATTATATGGGGGTAGGGAAAAGGAGTTAATGAGTGGGTTATTCTAAATTAATGATCTATGAAAAGGTCATACAGAAATCCATTACTTAGTAACCTAATTTCCAACTTAACTTTTAAAAAAACAACTGAGTTTGAATGACACTGCCCTGCATGGGTGGACAATGTCACTCCCAGAAGATCTGAGTTAAAGGAAAATCACAGTTAAGGTATAGGATACTTTCTTAGGTGCTTTTGGTCGAGGAGGCCCCAGAGGTTTTCAATTCAAAACAGAATATTTCCATTGCCCTTGGTTATCCACCATAGCTACATGTTAAGATTATATTACTAAATATAATGCTCACTTTGGATGTAGGACCCAGAGAAATATATCTTGAGATGACCGAGAAACTCTGATGGCAAGGTGTCATAACGCTGGAAAGTACTTGGAAGACTGCTGGTGGAACAAATTAAAAATTAGGAACAAAAGACTAGTGTTCTTAGGTAGTAGTGGGACCTGGATGTTATAAAACTAACCTCCCAGGCAAAGATCTGCCTATCAATACAACAGTGGCATGTTTGATACCTTGCTTTCTGACTGGACAGCTTCACAGAAAGAAATTTTTTAAAATAATTTTTATTTTTTTATATTAATCACTGATTATTTACTTTGAATCCCCAGCTGTACTCCTCCATCATTCCCTCCCAATCCCTCAGTCCCTCCCTTATTTCCTCCCTGCCCCTTTCCAAGTCCACTGATAGGGGAGTACTCCTCCCCTTCCATCTGACCCTAGCTTATCAGGTATCTTCAGGACTGGTTGCAATGTCCTCCTCTGTGGCCTAGCAAGGCTGCTCCTCCCTCGGGGGTGGGGGGAGGTAAAGAGCCAACCATCGAGTTCTTGTCAGAAATAGTCCCTGTTCCCCTTACTAGGGAACACACTTGGATACCACAGAAGGAAATTTTATGCCTTGTACTGTAATCTTGGTCAAAAGTCCATGGCCGGGTAGGTCCTAGGACCTGGAGTAGAACCTGGTATTGGAAGTTGATAGTTTATAACACAGCAATAGCTAATAAGCACAAGTTGGTCTTTGGTGAACTGCAGAGCCTCCTGGAACCTTTAATTTTCATCAGTAGAACATCTGTTGCACAGGACTGTAGAAATGAGACCATTAACTTGGAACTAAGGAAGGTAGAAAATGCATCCATGCATAAATTCATTGGCTATCAAAACTACCCATCCCAGGGAACTTCCACTTGAAGATTTTTGTCTCTGAAATGTGAAGAGAAGTTATTTAATGATGTTGGCCAAGCCACTATTTTTCACTTTCACGTCAATTCAAACTGAGGCCTGTCCTACATGAAACCAATTTATTCAAAAAGAAAAAAAAACAGCAGGGCAAATTAAAACCTCAGGAAAGCATTGAACGGTGTCACATAGCAGTACAGAAACCAACAACTTGACTTCCTTTCCTGTATCACACTCCCTGCATCTTCCTACAACTAGAGGCACTCCTCTTTCACTGGGAAAGCCAATCTCCACAGCTGAGACCTTACCCGCATCATTTCTTTATATATCTGAGCATTAGTTTCCAAAGAACTTGATTCGTAAAGTCTAAGTTTGTTTCAAGAAAAGTGATGGATGGAAGACTTGGCCTAAGAATGAATGTATTTTAATGGCAAAAGCTGCCTGTGTCTGGGGTCACAGGTGAATGCCAAATGTTCTGAAGCTTACAAAAACCCTAGAACCCCTGCCCAGAAGTAGCCCATGGCAGCTCAGTGTCCAAGAGGGTTTCCCAATAATAGGAACAGAGCATGTCTCTGACATGAACTCATGGGATGGCTCTTTGATCACATCCACCTGAGGGGGGAGCATCCTTACTAGTCCACAGAGGAAGAAAATGAAGCCAGTCCTGATGAGACCTGATACACCAGGGTCAGATAGAAGGGGAGGAGGACCTCCCCTATCTTTGGACTGGGGGAGGGGCATAGGTGAAGAAGAGGGAAGAAGGGAGTGCATGGGAGGGGTTGGGGGGAGGGGGCTACAACTGGGATACAAAGTGAATAAACTGCAATTAATATAGAAAAAGCTACTTACCACTCCAAAGAACAGGCTGCCTCAAGGAAAAATACTTAATATTCTAAAGACTCACCCCAGACAAACACAGCCAATGTATTTGGCAGGAAAGGTCTTTGGACCCACTCTGCTCTACAGCTCAGTGACAGCAGGACACAGTGAAAGTTGAGGCTCCTAGAAGGGCATGGAAACCAGGGTAGCCTGGTCCTCTTTCATCTTCTTGAAGAAAACAGGGTCTCTAATGCCACTTGTCTTTGCAAAGCGCAAACAAAACACACTTGCTTGAAATGCTTCTTTGAACAAACCTGTTATTCATCTTCCTATTGTCTTTGATTAAGAGAGACCATGAGAAAGAGCCCAATACTTATCTCTTTTTAGAGGTAGGTGTCTTTTGGAAGTGATGGCAACAGCTGGCTTTTGGTGTCATTAAGAAGCTTTTGCTGATCATCCTGAGTGAAATATCCCAGAAGGAGAAAGACAAACACGGTATATACTCACTTATATAGACCTATAAGATATGATAAACATAATGAAATCTATACACCTAAAAAAGATAATCAAGAGAGCAGACATGGGGTAAGATTATCAATCCTCATTTAGAAAAACAGATGGGCAAAGATGCCAAAACCATACAATGGAAAAAAGATAGCATCTTGAACAAATGGTGCTGGTCCAACTGGATGTCTACATGTAGAAAAATGAAAATAGATCCATACTTATCACCCTGCACAAAACTGAAGTCCAAGTGGATCAAAGACCTCAACATAAAACCAGACACATTAAATCGGCTAGAAAAAAAGTGGGGAATACCCTAGAACTCATTGGTACAGGAGAAAACTTCCTGAACAGAACACTAACAGCAAAGGCTCTAAGAGCAACAATCAATAAATGGGACCTCATGAAATTGAAAAGCTTCTGTAAAGCAAAGGACACCATCATCAAAACAAAGCGACTGCCTACAGATTGGGAAAGAATCATCACCAACCCTTTATCTGACAGAGGACTCATATCCAATATATATAAAGAACTAAACAAGCTGAAAAGCAATAAACCAAGTAATTCACTTAAAAAATGGGGAACAGACCTAAAGAGAGAATTCTCTGTAGAGGAATATCAAATGGCAGAGAAGCACTTAAAGAAATGCTCAACCTCATTAGCCATTAGGGAATTGCAAATCAAAACAACCCTGAGATTTCACCTTACACCCATCAGAATGGCCAAGATGAAAAACTCAAGGGACAACACATGCTGGAGAGGTTGTGGAGAAAGGGGAACCCTCCTCCACTGCTGGTGGGAAAGTAAACTGGTACAACCACTCTGGAAATCAATCTGGCGCTTTCTCAGACAACTAGGAATAGCGCTTCCTCAAGATCCAGCCATACCACTCCTAGGCATATACCCAAAAGAGGCTCAAGTACACAAAAAGGACATTTGCTCAACCATGTTTGTAGCAGCTTTATTTGTAATAGCCAGAAGATGGAAACAACCCAGATGCCCCTCAACTGAAGAATGGATGCTGAAACTGTGGTACATCTATACAATGGAGTATTACTCAGCAATGAAAAATAAGGAAATCATGAAATTTGCGGGTAAATGGTGGGACCTGGAAAGGATCATCCTGAGTGAGTTGTCCCAGAAGAAAAAAGACACGCATGGTATATATTCACTCATATAAATATACAATATAGAATAAGCCCACTAAAATCTGTACATCTAAACAAACTAAGCAAAAGAGAGGACCCTAACTAAAATGTTCAATCCCCATCCTGAAAGGCAAAGAGGATGGACATCAGAAGAAAAAGAAAATAGGAAACAACCTCGGAACCTGCTACAGAGGGCCTCTGAAAGCCAGAAGAAAACAGGAAACAATCTTGAAACCTGCCAGAGGGCCTCTGAAAGCTTCTGCAGTATAGACTGTCAAAGCAGATGCTGAGCCTGATGGCCAACTGATGGGCAGAGTGAATGGAATTTTATGTAATAAGTGGGAAATAGTAAGAGCTGGAGAGGATAGGAACTCCACAAGGAGAGCAACAGAACAAGGTAATTTGAACACAGGGAACTTCCCAGAAAATCATACTCCAACAAAGGACTATTCGTGGAGATGACCTGGAACCCCTGCACAGGTGTAGCCCATGGCAATTCAGTGTCCAAGTGGGTTACATAGTAATGGGAAGAGGGACTGCCTCTGACATAATCTGATTGGCCTGCTTGTTGATCACTTCCCCCTGAGGGGGGAACAGCCTTACCAGGCCACAGTAGAGGACAATACAGCCACTTTTGATGAGAACTGATAGACTAAGATCAGAAAGAAGAGGAGAACCTCCCCTATCAGTGGACTTGGGGAGTGGCATGCATGCAGAAAGGGAAGGGAGGGTGGGATCGGGAGGGGAGGAGGGAGGGGCTTATGGGGGGATAGAAAATGAATAAAGTGTAATTAATAAAAAATTAAAAAAAAAGAAAGACAGATGGGATGCGCATTGAACATATGACAGGAGTCTACTGAGCGCATTTGAAAGACTCTAATTAGCAGTGTTTTCAAAGCAAAGACTCATGACCAAACCTTTGGCAGAGTACAGGGAATCATAAGAAAGAAGGGGAGTTAGTCTGATGAGGAAAGGATAGGAGCTCCACAAGGACCAAAGATATCTGGGCACAGGGTCTTTTCTGAGACTGACATGCAACCAAGGACCATGTATGAATGTAACCTAGAACCTCTGCTCAGATGTAGCCTGTGGTAGCTCAGTAACCAATTGGCTTCCCATAGTGAGGGGAACAAGGACTATTTCTAACAGGAACTCAATGACTGGCTCTTTGGCCTCCCCACCTCCCAAGGGAGGAGCAGTCCTGTTAGGCCACAGAGGAGAGCTTTGCAGCCAGTCCTGAAGATACCTGATAAAACAGGATCAGATGAATGGGGAGGAGTTCCCCCCTATCAGTGGACTTGGCAAGGGGCAAGGTGGAGATGAGGGAGGGAGGGAGGGAGGGACTGGGAGGGAATGATGGATCGGGACATGGCTGGGATACAGAGTTAATAAAATGTAACTGATAAGAAAAAAATAAAATTAAAAAAAATTAAAAAAAGAAGCTTTTGCTGTCAAACTGTCCATCCAACTTCCAGGTCTATCCTAATATGAGGAGTGATATTTGTGAGGAGGCCACTTGTATTATGAGTAAGTATTCAGATTTTGTGCCCGCAGACTCTACACTCAGATTGCACAAAACTGTTTCTAAAATGCTGCCAATGCTTTTCCCCACAACATACTTTAAAAATCAAGATCAAGTCATAGCAATTCTGTCTAACCACCACTCCAGGAAAAAAATAAAAAGCTCTCTTGTTCTTAGCTTAGCTTAAAATATATAATATTTGGTAGCGAGGGCTAAGTCCTAGCTCCACAGTCTTCAGTGTAGACTTGACAGCTTTGCAGCAACTTTTCCCGGCTCAGAGTTACTGGGGGATAGAAGAAGGGTCTAGTGATGACACCTCTACATGCAAAATGCTAAGGTGAAATCACGTCTATTCCGTAGTCCTCAAAGCTTAAAAGCCTTACCCAGACCTTGCATCTGAGATAGGAGTGGGGCACTGCAGTGCTTCTCAAACTCGTGAGGGTAGTAGCCACATTTTCCCACCTAGGGAGCATCTCATAGGGCTCAGGAAGTGTTTCAAGAGATGGAACCATCTATTTGAATGGCTAATGTAGTCCAGAAATAGCAGGAGGTTCAATTAAGAAGAGATGTTGAGGGCACAAACCCTCCTATGGTTCCTCATTCCTATTTCGGTACCTGTAACCAGAAAAGTAAAGAAGAAGAAAACAACATCTCAATGACTGTGGATTCCCTTAGGCTCATAGGTAAACCAAGCCTTCATCTGCATTCAGCACACCTGTAGAGAGGAAAGTAGGACTGCTTCCTACTAGCTCTAAGCCTGCTGCCCTCATGGCTGCCAGCTTTCCAGCTGTCCACAAGGCCCAGGTAATATATTCTCTCTGCCCCTTCAGTAGGACATCAGATACCACTGAGCAGTTTAACACAAGTAAGTGAAGAGAAGAAGCTCTTTATTACTGCTGTAAGGATTCTGAGAAAAGTCAAATGTTTCCTTGGGCAGCAGTGTGTGTAGAAGTAATAACTTTAGACTTGGCTTAAGGAGGCCACCATGGAGTTCACTGAGTCACTCAGATGCTGAGCTTTCATTCGATGACCCTTTTAATGAGGTCAGTTAGGAGCCACCTCTGGGTGCTGTGGGAAAAGACTTAAAACTGCACATCAAGCCATACTCATCATATCTTTTTGTTTAACACCACACAGACTCCTGAAAGTAAAAAAGGAGGCAAGACAAGTATGCTCCTCCAGGGAAGAACTCTCCTCAGAACAGTTTAATATCTGGTAAAAAGCTACACAATAACGATAGGATGTTTTCAGAGGTGGGCAAGGCAGTTTAGGTGTCAAAGCACTAACTGTTGCCACCTGTATAATGTCATTGATTTTCAAAGGATGAAATAAAAAAAATGTATTCTTTACTTCCTTTCTTTCAAACTGACAAACACACCTGAGTGGGCATCGGAGCCTGGTACTGGAGGTGAGTCTCAGACAGAGCAC
Source organism: Psammomys obesus (assembly GCF_907164565.1). Classification (NCBI taxonomy): domain Eukaryota; kingdom Metazoa; phylum Chordata; class Mammalia; order Rodentia; family Muridae; genus Psammomys; species Psammomys obesus. The sequence goes on along the minus strand of NW_026585626.1, from coordinate 13,145,837 downwards.
AGGTGTATACGTTCTTCTGTGTCTAGAGAATAAGGACTGACAGTGTAGACTGAGAGGGTGAAAGGTCACTTATATCTAGACACGTAACTTGTGACACCATCCCAGTCTTGTTTCGAATCATTTATCTCAGGACAGTTAAGGCTCTGGTGACCTCTGCCATGACTAGAAGCTTTTCAGGCCTTGCTGATATTTCTACAGGCTTTCCAGGCACCTTGGAGCATGGAAGGCACTTCCGCAAACTAGTAACATAGACCATAAACAGAAAACAACCCATCTACTCACAACTCACTTCCTCTTTCTCTCTTTTTCACACACACACACACACACACACACACACACACACACACACACGCGCACACACACACACGCACACGCACACACTCGATCATACATACACTCAAAATACATACCCATACATTATGTATTTACACAACATGTTCATACACTGCGACACACTCTCTCATGTACCTACATGCTCTCACACAGACTCATGTACTGTCACTCACATACTTTTGCAGTCACACCCAAGATACATACCCCACACACTCATACTCCATAAAACTTCTGCAGCCAACTTCATACTTACATGCAAACTTCGTTTCCCACACTTGCTCATCCACCACAGGCATGTCAGTCAGCCTCAGTTTCCATCCATTGTCACAGTGCTGATTTCATACTATGTAGATCTGGCTTAGCAGAGCAATTCCGAAGTGCTCTGATAACTTGTTAGTCTGGGTGTGAAGGTGCATAGCAGTTATGTGAGGAAATACAATATATTTCATGTGATGCAAAGGGTCAGGAGATGGAGAGTAGTGAATCCACAAACTATAGGGCCCTCTTTCTTGTTACTAATACAAAAGTCAACTTCTATCTTATATCCTAACTATAGATAATTTTGATTTTGAAATTTAAAACATTATTTTAATTAGCATAAAATCAAATATTTAAGTCTAAGTCAAGGAATATATGTATAGGTCTTAATGAGGAAGCTTATTAAACTTAATTTTTAAAAATCTAAGATTTAAATTGAAAAACTATTTCATGTGAGTACAAAGGGAACCAATTTTTTCAATATTAGTTTTTACAGAATTGCTCTGTAAATTCAGTCTAGTCAAGTCTGTATCCCACCAAGTGATATCTAGAAGCTGGCTCTAAAGTTACTGTGGAAAGGCAAAAGAGCCTACCCAGAATAGTTACCATAATGTGGAAAAAAAATAGCCATTAGACACAATCTCACAGCATCAAATTGTAATAAAATGACAGTGAGCAAAATTGTGTGGTATTTGCAACAGAAGAGCAAATGGAAAATTAATTCCTAGTAGAAAATAGTCTACCTGTCAGGAGTAAGTTCCTGAAGGAGACGTGCTGAAGGTGCTGTATCCAGCTGGGTGCTCACGTGCATGAAAACAAGTCAAAACACAGACTTTAAATTTTTCACCAGAATTAACCCAAAGTAGGTTATAAACACTAATGCAAAGCACAAACCCATAAAAGAATGGGTAGAAAAGAATGGTTAGCAATGCCTTCTTACATATAACAAAAGCAGGAGCCATGAAAGAATAATTTATATTTTGGACTCCACAAAAATTAAAGACCTCTGGAAAGATTAGTTAGGAGAAGAAAAAGACAGGTCACAGACAAGGAAAACCATACCACAGTACTTACTACCAAAATACTTATTCTAACATATGCAAAGAGCTTTCAAATCTCAACATAATAAAAGCAAACAACTCTAGTAAGAATAGGAATAGAGCGGGTGAGGTGATACAGCAGGAAAAAGCATTTGTTGCTAAGCCCAATGATATAGGTGGATCCCTGACACCCACAAGGTGGAGGGAGAGAACTGACCCCTACAAGGTTGCCCTCTGACCTCCACATTCTTTTTGTTGTTGTTTTTAAATTAAATTTTATTTTTTTATTAGTTTCATTTTATTAACGCTGTGTCCTGCTCCCTTGTTCCCTCTCAATCCCACCCCACCTCTCCCATCTCCTCCCTGCCCCTTTCCAAGTCCACTGATTGGGGGGGACCCCCTCCCCTTTCATCTGACCCTGTTTTGTCAGGTATCTTCAGGACTGGCCGCAATACTGGGATACTTCACTCAGAATGATCTTTTCTAGATCCCACCATTTGCCTGCAAATTTCAAGATTTCCTCCCTCTTGATTGCTGAGTAGTATTCAATTGTGTAAAAATACCACAATTTCTGTATCCATTCCTCTGTTGATGGACATCTGGGTTGTTTCCAAGTTCTGGCTATTACAAATAAAGCTGCTACAAACATGATTGAACAAATGTCCTTGTTGTGTACTTGAGCAAATTTTGGGTATATACCTAGGAGTGGTATAGCTGGGTCTTGAGGTAGCACTACTCCTAATTGTCTGAGAAAGTGCCAGATTGACTTCCAAAGTGGTTGTACCAGTTTACATTACCACCAGCAATGGAGGAGGGTTCCCGTTTCACCACAACCTCTCCAGCATGTGTTGTCACTTGAGTTTTTCATCTTGGCCATTCTGATGGGTGTAAGGTGGAATTTCAGGGTTGTTTTGATTTGCATTTCCCTAATGGCTTATGAGGTTGAGCATTTCTTTAAGTGTTTCTCTGCCATTAGATATTCCTCTATCAAGAATTCCACATTCTTACAACTGCATAAATTCATGAGTATACCCACACACACTTGCACACAAAAGAAATAAGTAAAAATGTAAAAAGTGTGACTTTCAATGGGTATATTAAAAATACTGAAGAAAGTATGGAGAAGAAAAAAATCATATTAAAATACACTAATAGCCAATACTAAATTGCATTCTTGAGACCACCAGACACTGGAAGACAAGAACCAGCAAGGACTATTTTCTACTGTGTGGACATTTTAAAGAAATCCGCCAGTTTCTTATAAAACGAAACACAGTGACATGATATGATAATTAAAATATCATATTTCAAATGAGCTGAAATCATGTGTTCCTCAATTCCATCATGCATGGCTGTTCATAGTATCTTTATTCATAACTGTCCAAGTTTGGAAACGACAAGGACACCCTCAACATGTGGGCACCTAAGCTAAGCCACGCCCTTAGTATGGAATACTAAAGTGGCAAACCTCAATGCCTGCTAAGGGAAAGGTAATATGTTCTGTTATCTCCACTAGATCACATTCTGAAAGAAGCAAACTAGGTACCTGGTTTAAAAGAAAGCCAGTGATTACAGAGGTAGGTGTTCAGCATGGTATTGTCATAGTCAACACATAACACGAACATCTGTGAAAGCTTATGGAATATACTGCATAGGAAGCAAAGAGTAATGTGAACTATCAATCACATGATACACAAGCATCCTTCATCAGGTCTAACAGTACATCATAGTACTGGAAGTTGCTGGCAATAAGGGAACATACAGGTGGCAATCCCCTCAGTATTCTGCATTTTGTTTACCCCCCCTCCAGTTTAGAAGGGGACAAAGATGCACAAAGAATTCTTGCTGTGATTCTTGCTTTTGCCACTGAAGTTGTGATGAACATTTCCTGATCTGACTTTCACTTGGAGACACTGTTGCTGCAGAAATTTCTTGTTGCAGGTTCTTCACATGGTTGTGCCGTCAAGGCAGCGAGAGCACTGCAGGTGCTGCTTGGCTGCTGCTAAACTGCAGCAGAAAGTTTTCCATTAGCTTATTTTGTTTTCAGAAGATAGCACTGAAGCCCATGAGCAAGACAGCTTTATTTCTTGTTGTAAAGCAATGTCTTGCCAAGAAAAATGGCAGAATCTGTAAAGGGCTATCTCCTTTTTTTCCCTGTATACACACAGCAAAACATTGTCACTGAGCCAAAAGGAGATTTTGAGATATGTGTAGGAAATGCAAAGACAAGAGTTTGAAATACAAGCGTTTATTAAAGCCTCCTTGTTCCAATGACAGGAAATTCCTAAAAGGTTTTTCAGTTTGTATAATTTCATCAGGAATTACTGACAATCTAAAGATCTGGAAGAATGCTTCCTGGAGGAATATTACTAGATATGAAAAATAGAGGGAAAGGCAGAGTTGTCTGATTAAATCTATCTTTTTCAAGGTAGGAAAAAGAAATTATTCCAGAAACTTTCAGTCAGGCACCCTGAGAAAGTCCTTGCTTCTGGTCTTATGCTCAGGGTGTACCAGTTGGTGATTGAGACACTGTTCCACATTATACCCTCTGTAGCCTGGAGCATTTTCTTTTAGGGAGTTCGACTCACGTAAACTCAGGATTTGTGACTTCAATACAGAAAAAAATATGGTTACCCAGGGTGAAATAGATTTTGAGTTTTATTAAACCTAGAAAGGAAGCCATTCAGAAAAAGGATAAAAGCATACCTAGAGCATAAAGAAGGCTTCTGGAAGAAGAGTTACATTATTAAGATATAGTTGATGCCAGGTTTTAGGAGTAAAAGTTAAGAGATAATAGACCCAGGTAAGGCTATTTATAGGCTCTGCGGAAAGCAGTGATCAGTTGCCTTGTTAGTCATACATACCATGTTGGTGGCTTTCAAGTTACATCTCAACATTTTTCTAAGAAACGATTATTTTTCTTCCTTTTGCTTTTTAATAACTGAAATTACAAGATGGCTTTCAACCAGATAATTCTAATCTGACAAGGTAAAACCTGGAGCTATTAGGGATACACAAGGAGTTTAGTCCATATTATTCACTATAAATGGGGTTTCTAGTGAGATGCTTAGAAAACAGCAGATTTCCATTTGGATAGGGAGAAAGGCCTCAAGTAAAGGTCACTGGTCTGCATTCTGGGTTCTCAACTAGCAAGAGGCTTCAGGCAGACTTGAGAAAGTGCCTCATTTTCTTTTCCAAGCTCCTAAAATCTACCCCATTTTCTAAAGTCCTGCCTTAAGTTTTGGAGAACGTGAGTGTGATGATGAAGCATAAGGAACAGAGGGCAGCCTGCATATTTAGTGGGTTTTGTTTTTTATTTTGTTTGAATTTTTCTCTTTTGTCCAATGTCTTCCCTAATGAGTTGCACCACGTCCTACAGCAGTTAAGATGTTCTGAGGATGCTCCACAGTGTCAAAATTTCCTCTTTTATTATGTAAGGCCTCCTAGTCAAGGGTGCACCATCTGAGTCAGATTAACCGTGCTCAGAAAGCTTGTAGACTGCATACAAATAGCCTCTTACTCTGCCCCTGATGCTGAAAGTTCACATTCTTACAAGTGCTAGAGAGAAAGTCTGTTGTATATTCTCTTAATTCACTTGCCATGTAAAGAGCTGCTAGAGAGGAACCAGCCCCCAAATCCAGATGTTGCTCAAGGAAGGATCAGCTTCTGCCAGCAGACACAGTTAGGTAGCAACAGCTGTAGCACAGAACAACTGTCATTCCTCTTCTCAATCCATATCTCCACCTTTTCTTCTCTTTGAACTTAGTGTCTGTTTTACTCTTGGGTAAGTTCTATGTTTTATCATTTAGAAAACAAAAGTGAGAGGCAGCTCTTTGTTAACTCTGCAAACAGATGTTCTATAGATGTGGATAGGCATTAAACTCTTTTGTTGCAATGGCAAAAGGAGACACAAATAAAACCAGTTGTCTATGAAATGCAAAAGAATAGATGATTCACCCTGCTGACTGGCAGGACTAGGATGCCGAAACCGAGCAGTTGACAAAGTAGATTGAAATACATTTCTATTGTGCTCTGCAAGACAATGGGAGTTCCTTATCTAGCATTTTTATTTCTGTCTACTTTCTTTTCCTCATGTCAGGAAAGAATATGAGAAAAGGGGGTTGGGTGGGGTACCAGGCAGCTGCTTGAATAATCTCAGAACTAGAATTCATTACTGGGCCATCACAAGACACTTCTGTTTAATTTTGCATTTGCTGGTATTTTTGTTTTCTTGACTCTGAGTCTTTCAAAGATGCTTAATTAAGAGTTGAGGAAAGAAGCTTCTGTTGCTGAGCCTAATCTTTTAAGCAGAGAGCAACCAGCCTCGATATTCCAAAGCAAAGTTTTAGGAAACCATTTTGTGTGTTATAGCATTTGGATGTTTTAGTCCTTGAGTTTTTATTTTAAAATGCTAACTCTTGTGCTTCATCCTTGAGAAATTTCATTAAAAGGAAAGATAGGAAGACCAAAGGCAAACACGGAAACTGGCATTTCTCCTCCCTGAATGACAAAAGATGGAGTGATGCTGGAAGCCTCCCTGCATGAAATCCTCCCTGCCCAGCTTCTCCTCAGTTCCCTGGATGGCCCTAAAAAGACATTCCAACAAAAGGAAATTTCACGCTGTCATTTATAGGATTCTATATACATCTCAACCTCCTTGTTTCCCCAACAAGTAGTCTGGCTATTTCCTCAAAAGTGAAAGAAAGCTTGACAATAGTCTCACCATGTCTGGTCCATTTTCAAGGACACGTGTAACTACTCCTTAATTTGGGAAGGTTGGGTTCAAAAGACAGCAAAGCATACTTTTCAGTTAATACCTCCTGGTGCACTGCTGTGACGTGGCCCCAGCATAGATGGGCTATTACAGACATCTTTCATTATGCAAGTACAAAATGTCAGTTCTTCTTTACCATCTGGTAACTGATGTTGGCATCTACATGGAAGTGGGAGGACTGACCCAGAGCAAATGGAATGGTCATGTAAAATGTTGTTGCTCAGTTAGAGAGCCTACATGTTAGACCGTTAGTGTTAACCTGGAGTGAAATCAGATCTCATACATAATCATGAGCTTTAAAATTTAGGTTAGAGTTAACAGAGAACCATCATTTTATATATACAAATGTAAATAGGCCAGACAAAGCAATTATACAAGAAGGACACACAAAAGAGGTGATGCAGAGAAAAGCTTTCACAGCCAGTCAGTGGAACCTAAAAGACAAAGAATGCATTGACTCCTTTAAAAATACCTGCCTTCACGTCTTTCCCCCAAGAGGTCTTAAATGAAAAGTATGTTACACTCCTTTGTATTTAATAATTCCCTTAAAATCTATTTTCTTATTTGTTGAAGCTAGAATACATCCATGATTACTGCTATCTAAGAAGAATATGAAGAATAAGGTGGCAAGAAAAGTTAGTTAGGTTGTGACCAATATATGCTACATGCATTTGTGGAAATATTACACTAAAATCATTATTACTTGCAATCCATATATAGAGAGTAATAATAAAAAAATCTAGTGTCATAACATCACTGACAGTGAACTGAAAACTGGATAATCCTATAACAATGACACATGGGCAATGTGCAACATGCTTACTTTATTGGGGATCCAGTCAGATAATTGAGGATGCAGCTTTCTCTCAGAATCAGCTTTGGAGGACCACCTTCATTTCCGTCAGAACTCAGCAATTTTAAGGAAGGGAGAGTACCACAATTGTTCTTCAAGATTTGAAATCACATAAGAAAGGGTAGATGGTGGAGATGGCAGGGCTTTGTGCAGGTTATTTCCTGATGAAACATGGCTATTTTACATATTTATTTACTGTTATTTTTCTTTATTTATTTTCAATATATAGTCAAAAACTATAATTCTCATCTTAAAGAGAATAAAAGATAGTTCATTCTGGAGCCACTTTGAACGACCATAGACTACGACCACATGTTAGGGTTACCCAAAATCCAGGTTTCAACATAAAAACTGTTTCATGACAAATTTGTTTTTTTTTTCTTTTTTTTTAGAACAAAGTAAGTCATAAAGGCAAATTTAAAATACATTGGTGGTACATCAGAGAGGCCAATACAGCAAGATTGGAGAAGCTTTGCTATAGGCCTAAGATGCTGTCTGATAATATTCTTAAGTTTTGGGTTAGTAGAAACTAGGCATCTACTAGGTCAATAGATTCTAAATGTGTTTAAATACTAGTAACACTCTGTTAAATCTGACATAGAAGTGAGTGAAAAGAAAGGCTGTTCCAGGGTCTTGAACTAACCCCAAATAAGGTTATTAAGCCTCTGGACCTGTAACATTCCAGTCTCTCCATAGTACTAAAGTTCTAACCAGTCAACCAGTCTCTATAAACAAAACTTCTTTTTGTAGGAGTTGTTGTTCACATTGCTCTTATAAAATTTTGATTAAATGAATGGGATTTGACTTGTATTTCCAGCCTTTAGTGGAGACCAAACATTTTCAATTGTCCAAAAGACTGTAACATAATAAAGGCATACTATTGCCCCTTGAATAATAAAAATGGGCATGTCAGTCATCTGGACAATAAAGGTATACCTTCAGATTTGTTGAGAGAGTGGAAGGAATAACTGACTATTCACTTAATGGGGTATGTGTGCTTAGACATCTAGAAGCTCCTCTTTGTACCTCGCTTCTTGCAGATAACTACACTAAGACCGCCTGGTTTTCTGAGTTCTAACTCCAAAATTCTACAATTTCCTTTCCATGTTCACTCTTTTTCACATTCTGGGCTAAATTCTAAGCTTGCTTGACCTGAAACTCCAGCAATTTTTTTTTTCCCTGAAGACTCCTATGCAGCTTCCCTCCAGCCTTATTGCTGAGCCCATCTGCTTCTTTGACTTTAACAGAAAACATATCTCTTTCTCTTCTTTTCTCTCCCCGACTCCTGGCAGCGGTTTAGATTTATGGCCAGACTGTCTTGATTTTTTTTTTCCCTAAAACCCTAATAAAATTTTCTCTGAGATTCTTTCTAAGGCATTTTTTTTTTAAAAAAATCTTTTATCTATGAAGCTAAGAAACCACAAAAACAAAGCATATTTGTGCCGTAAATGACTTTATCTCAGCTCAAGAATTCATGCAAATTAATTTACTTTTCCCTAGTAGTCATGCATTCTGTATTGTTTGATATGGTTTGTATGTCATTTGTTTCTACAAGATTGAACTTTAGTTTCTACTGTGACAGAATAAAAGGTGGTGAGACCTATGAGAGGTACAGTCCAGTGAAAAGTAATGGAATTGTGAGCATCCTGAGAAGGGTTTATGTTGGATTATCAATGGTTTTGGCTTCTGGGATTGGATTCACTTCCATAAGATCAAGCTGTTAAAATGTGAGACAACCTCTTTCTTCCATACTTCATCCTCTAGACTCTCCTAGCATTGGGTACCTCCAAGTGATTTTTCCCTGCAATATACTGTTCTGCTACTATGCAGAGGTCTCTGAGTCAGTCTCCTGTTCTGGGAAACAAGAAGTTGGGAATACAATTCCCAGCATGCTGATCTATGCCTGTTAGTCTATAGCCACTGGTGAGTCACACCAAGGCATGAGATTTATATCTTTAATCTCTTAAAATCTTTTATTTAAAGGAATCTAGGATGATCATATTTCTTTCTTTCTTTTTTCTTTCTCCTTCGTTCCTTTCTTTTTTGCCCCCTCTGATAATTTTATCTGAATATATGGAGTTCACAGATAGAGATACTGAGACCTTGGAATGAACTTGGAACCCTGACAGCAGAGGAAAGGTCCCCTGCTCCTTTGTACTTCTTACTTTTTTATGGATGTAGAGAAGCTCACAGATAGGGGTCAAAGTTGCACCCAAATCCTCACTTGTGGCTCTCCAGGATGATGGCTAGAACCATCTTTGGGCCATAAAGTACTTTGTTTATGGAAAGTGGCCAGCATGGCCACAAGACATCAGCAGAGTCATGAACCACCGGAACCATGTCCTAGTAGTAATTGTGCAAAGTTGGACGTGCTTCCCCACCATACCAACGAATCATATTGTAGGACATTACAATATCTGTTCACTGATACTGCAGCTTCATCCGACTGTAGACAAAAATATTTATAAGAAAGCTGTGAAGCAAAAATAGTTATAGCCACCATATAGGCAACCAAGACAGCAGACATACATATGGACAGTCCTGCTGTAGCATTCTGGGTCCAAGGCACATTTTTACACTGTCTTTTTTGGCATCTTTGCATCCCCTGGGATTGCTATGCTACATGTATTTCATTCACCCTTCACTCTTTTCCTTCCTTTATCTCCTCCTTACACCTTCCCTGAAACCTATGGGACAATGGGATCAGGCATGTGACTGGCTGTGAATGGTACCAATTGCAGCTCACATCTTTATACTTCTTGCATCCAAGATGATCCCTAGAGACCTACCCCAAACCTTGTGTCTGAGTTGAAGACAGAGCATCATAATGTGGATACAACACAAATGTTGACTCTGTTGCCCCAAGGTACAAATTCCCAAGATCTCATGTACTAATACTAACAGAACCCTAAAGTTCATGTCTATCCTTCAAGATCAACTCCTAGTGGTAACAGAGTTAGGAACTCTGGGACTCTATCTCGGTGGTCTCAGACACAAGAGAGTGGAAGTAAGCTCTTGCACACACTGAAAGGATGGGAAGCTCGGCTATGCATTATTTAGGAACTAAGTGCCTGGGCCAAAAATAGAAAGCACGGGGCAGAGGTCAGTCTTGATCAATGGATTCTTCTTGGCACTCCTACTTTCCTTTGCTGAACTCTTTCCTAACACTATTTTATATTGCTATTTGTTTCCCTCATACCTTAACTGATCTCAAGTCATACCTGTACATTTACTATAATTAGTCCTATCCCTGAGGTTAAGGAATCATTCTTCTAGGTAGTAAGACATTCTGTTAAGGATGGGATCACTTAAATAGCAATATAGGAATAATGAATCATTGACTAAATTAACAGATCATTGTTACCCATTTAGTTTAAAAGCCAGATTGTGATTTAAAACAAAATATAAAGCTATAGAGACAGGTAGGCCTTTTCTCTGAAGATAATTGTTGAAGCCTTTTAAAAGATCTTCTGGCAATCCAAGATGTGGCAAAAAAACATGCAGGTATCTGAACAGTAGCTCAGCAGTGAGAGCTTCAAGTGCCATCTGTAAAATGGTCTATCAATTTGTTAGAACTATGTGAAATCACTTTCAGAGAAACAAGTTCTCTCTCTGACTTGTGGCTTTGTTATCTCCCACCATGAGATTCCTGGGGAAATTCATTTTTTTTGTTTGTTTATTTTGTTTTGTTTGAATTATATTATTTGGTGATTGTGCAAATACACAAGAAAGCTTTGAATCTTACAGAATTACAGTGCCTTGGCCAACTTGACATACAGACATGAGGAGCTAGTTCAATATTTAATAAATCATATTGGTTTTGTATTAATGATTCAAAAAGATTAAATAAAACCTTATAAAGCAAAACAGATGACTAAGCACACTCAGTTCTAAACTCTGATATATATTAAAGGTCATGGCTTGCCTCTTTCATTGGAACCATGAATGTTTTCTTGGGCCACAGTTTTCAGAGGGAAATGAAGGTAAGAAAGGAGGGAGATAACAGGTGCTAGTAATTCATCAAGATAAGCATATGAAAATACATCAGTAGAAGAGAAAAATCAGGACCCCACCAACACACACAAACACACACACACACACATACACACACACACACACACACACAGTTATGAGAGTCGAAAAAGAACTTATACAGAATAAGTGTATGGCATGGAAATGACCCATATAAAGTTGACAGTGCTACTAACATTATTCTATTGAGCCCATGGCCTATCCCGAAGTCTGTCCTATTTTCAATTCAAAAGTAATTTTCTCAATCTTTTTTCAATTTTATTTTTAAAAATTACAGTTTAGTCACTTTGCAACCCCCAACCTCCTTCCCTCCCACTCCCACCTTTCTTCCTTTTTCTTCTCCTATGTCCCTCCCTCAGTCCAATGATGGGGAGGTCTTCCTCCTCTTCCATCTGACTCTAGTCTATCAGGTCTCATCAAGACTGGCTTCTTCCTCTGTGGAGTGGTAAGGCTGCTCCCTCCTCAGGTGGAGGTGATCAAAGAGCCAGCCCATGAATTCATGTCAGAAACAGTCCCTTTTCCTATTATTGGGGAATCCTCTTGAACACTGAGCTGCCATGGGCTACTTCTGTGCAGGGGTTCTATGTTATCTCCATGTATGGTCCTTATTTGGAGTATTAGTCTCAGAAAAGACCCCTGTGCCCAGAATTTTTGGTTCTGTTGCTCTCCTTGTGGAGCTCCTGTTCCCTCCAGGTCTTTCAATCTCACCCTTATTTCATAAGATTCCCTGTACTCTGCCCAAAGGTTGGCTATGAATTTCAGCATATGTTTTGATACCCTGCTGAGTAGAGTCTTTCAGAGGACTTCCATGGTAGGCTCCTGTCCTATTCCTTGTTTTCTCCTTCTTCCGATGTCCTTCTCGTTTTCTTTTCTGAATAAAGATTGAGCATCTTACCCAGAGTCCTCATTCTTGATTAACTTACTAAGGTGTACATATTTTAGTATGGTCATTCTATATTATATGTCTATAGCAAGTGTGTCTTTCTTCTTCTGGGATACCTTACTCAAGATGATCTTTTCTAGATCCTACCATTTGCCTGCAAATTTCATGATTTCCTTCTTTTTAACTGCTGCGTAGTATACCATTGTAAATGTACCACAATTTCTGTTTCCATTCTTCAACTGAGGGGCATCCAGGTTGTTTCCTGCATCTGGCCATTACAAATAAAGCTGCTACAAACATGGCTAAGCAAATGTCTTTGCTGTATACTTGAGCATCTTTTGGATATATGCCTAGGAGGGGTATAGCAGAATCTTGAGGAAGCACTCTTCTAATTGTCTGAGAAAGCACCAAATTGATTTCCAAAGTGGTTGTCCAAGTTTATATTCCCACCAGCAATGGAGTAGGGTTCCTCTTTCTCCACATCCTCTCCAGCATGTGTTGTCACTTGAGTTATTCATCTTAGCCACTCTGATAGGTGTAAGGTGACATCTCAGGGTCATTTTGATTTGCATTTCTCTGATGACTAAGGATGTTGAGCATTTCCTGAAGTGTTTCTCTGCCATTTGATGTTCCTCTACAGAGAATTCTCTGTTTAGCTCTGTACCCCATTTTTTAATTGGGTTACTTGATTTGTTGCAGTTTAACTTCTTAAGTTTTTTATATATACTGGGTATTAGCCCTCTGTCAGATATAGGGTTGGTGAAGATCCTTTCCCAGTCTGTGAGCTGACATTTTGTTTTGACAACAGTGTCCTTTGCTTTACAGAAGCTTTTCAGTTTCATGAGGTCTCATTTATTGGTTGTTGATCTTAGAGCCTGTGCTGTTGGCGTTCTGTTCAGGAAGTTGTCTCCTATGCCAATGAGTTCAAGGCTCTTCCCCACTTTTTCTTCTAAGAAGTTTAGTGTGTCAATTTTTATATTGAGGTCTTTGACTTGTATTTTACTTTTGTGTAGGGTGATAAGTATCAGTAGCTCTCCTGTATATAAAAGACAAAAGGGCTGAGAAAGAAATAGGGAAGCAACACAGTAGCCACAAAGGACATAAAGTACCTTGCTGCAATTTAACCCAGCAAGTCCAACACATGTATGAAAAAACTTTCAGTCTCAGAAGAAAGAAATAGGAGAAGATATCAGAAGCTAGAAAGATCTCCCATGCTCATGGCCTGGCAGGATTAACATAGTAAAAATGGCCATCTTACCAAAAGCAATCTACAGATTCAATGCAATTCCTATCAAATTACCAACACAGTTCTTTACAGAGCTTGAAAGAAAAATTTTCAACTTTATATGGAATGACAAGAAACCTAGAATTGCTAAAACAATCCTCTACAATAAAAAATCTTCTGGAGGTATCTCCATCCCTGATCTTAAGTTGTACTATGGAACAACAGTAATAAAAACTGCATGGTACTGGCATAGAAACTGACTGGTGGATCAATGGAATTGAATAGAAGCCCAGAAATAAACCCACACACTATGGACACCTGATTTTTGCCCAAAGATGCCAAAACAATACAATGAAAAAAAGATAGCATCTTCAACAAATGGTGCTGGTCTAACTGGATGTCTATTTGCAGAAAAATGCAAATCAATCCATACTTATCACTCAGTCTTTAATAAACTCTCTGTTTTTGCCACCATACACATATCCCTTGTCCAGTTCCTTACTCTAGGACACAAGAACCTGGTCAGCAGTTGTTCTTCCAACTCCAACCTACAGCTTTAACACCATGTTATTTGGTCTTACCAGCTGTAAGAGCTGTTTATCAATTAAGCTTTTTCTGTGTGTGTATTACACATCATCAAGAGATCTGTTATAGCAATGCAATGAATTAATGTTAGTTGTCATGTCTTTAAATTAGTTCATACCTGTGATGTCAGTTTTGGTTGTTAACCTGGCTATGTCTGGAATTAACTAAACCCCAAAAATAGTTGAGCACAACAAGTGAGGGATTTTTGTTTAACTAAGTCATTTGAATTGGGAAAATTAACTTTTAATCCAGATCTTTTGAGGTGGGAAGTCTAACCTCTAATTTGGGATATAGCTTTTGCTCAAAGTATATGTAAAGGACATGGAAGAAAGATGCCTCACTCTTTGCCTGCTTGTTCTTGCTCTGGCTAACTAGTCCATTTTCTCATTGGTATTAGAGTCTGCTTCTTTAGGATTCCAACATATACTGAAGACCTGCTGAGATAACCAGCCTCATGAACTGAATAATACTAGATTCTTGAACCTTCCATTCATAATCAGCCTCGGTTAGATTAGCTGGATTACAGCCTGTAAATCATTCTCATAACCACTTTTATTTATATTTATTCTATAAATTCTGTTACTCTAGGGAACCCTGACTAATTCAGTGACAGTAATTCTTAATCCATAATACTAAAGGCTAAAATTTATCAAGCCCTTGCTGAGTCAGAGATACTAACCTTAGATATTTAATATTCATTTAATATATACATCAACATGAAGTGATACTATTATTATCTTAATTTTACTGAACAGTGAATAGGCCAGGTATGATGGCACATGCCTTTAATCCCAGCATTTGTGAAGCAAAGTCAGGTGGATCTCTGTGAGTTTAAGGCTAGCCTGATATATATAGTGAATTCTAGGACAATTTGACTATGTAGATAGAAATCCTGTGTCAAACAAACAAACAACAACAACAAGCCAGCCAATGGAAGTACAGGAAGATTAAATAAACCACACAGAAAGTGATAGAACAAATTCTAAAACTCAAGTGATTGACTTGACTAGTAATTGACTTGAGATTTCATGATTACTGTGTTAAAATTCTGCTACCATAATTTTACAAAATTTCCACATCAATCTGAAATTTAAAAAATTGAATGCATTGATTTTTATTTTCTAATATTATCTCTAGACCAGAGTCCCTGTTGCCTAATGATGCTTCACTGGTTTATACATATATGCAGTGAAATAAACTAAGCAGTTCTAATCAAGTTTGTCTCTTTAATCTGTGCAAATGAAGAGAAACTAGTAAGTGTTTTCATTCACATCACCCTCATCAGCACTGCTGACCATTTCCTGAGCTGAGAAACTCTGCTAACTCAAAAGGATCTCAGACAATTGCTAAGGAATTTATTCACTTTCAGTGCTCCATTTGATCTGAAAATGTAAAAATAACACAAAAAATGCTGGCTAGTATTCTTGGAATTAAAATAAGTGGCTATGGGCTAGCTTTCTTTCATAGGCACAATCATGTTGGTTGAAATGGCACTTACTGAAATGCCTTTGAAAAATTAATAATGTGGTTAAATGAACTCGAAGGTGGTATGAGCTCCTGTTCTCTAGCATTTTTACAGTCCAGTACACCTAAAGGGCATTGCAGAGGAGAATACTTAAGTAACTGTAATTTTTATTGAGTATCCATTCTTCCTTCAAAGAGGAACTCAGTTTACTCTAGCTGTGTTTCCATGATAGTTCATTCATTCTGACACTGTGTTTTCGATACAGCAGAATAACTCAGGCAGCTGATTCCCTAAGTGAAGAATTGTCACCAAGGTTTAAAGTTGCTTTAGTGCTAATGTAGTTTGTGTAGCTGGAGAGAAGCAAAACAAAGATGAAAGTATACAAGTTTTCTGAAGATTATTAGGTAAAAAATGGATAGTCACTGTTAGAAAAGGAATGATGGGTGTGACCTGGAAATAAAGAGGAGAACAGAGGCACCCACCTCCAGAAGCAGAATTGTACTCTAATGTGAAAACTGAATGGCTGCAGTCTCTCTGGGGAAGTAAGACCATACATCTGGGGTGTGGGAGTCTTGGGGTTTTATAGGATGGAAAAGGGGGAACTTGATGGGTTGAAGAGTCCATCTGCAAGTTATTTTCCCTGCAGTCTGGAAGTGGTAGATACCAGCAAGTTTGGTGTACAAATCTCCTAATCAGAACTCTAGTCCAGACCTTCTCAATCTACCTGAGGCTTTTAGGTAATTAATGCTTCAGTTAGCAATTTCAAGAGGCATAGACAACAATTAATTATTCCTCTTGACTGCTGGTATCAACACACATTTAGGCAGGCTGAGCTCAAGGTTTACATTTCCATGTGTAATTTTAAGACCAAAACAAAAATAATTTTTAAAATATTAATATTCCGATAAATAATGATCCCTATAACAAGAAAAGAACTGTTTCCTGCAAGCTACTAAAGAGTAAAACAATGAACTAACATCCCAACAGGCACCTGTACACACTACCAGGAGCAAATAGAGCAAGCAAAAGAGCTAAGACTCCCAGCAGGGGAATGACTAGCTATTTTCCTACAAATCAAAACAAGGCAGTGAGACTGGAAAATACAAGATTCTACAGTCAGTCAGTGTTTGAACCATTGTTGTTGCACCTACCAGGTGGTGAAGGAAGGTATACAGGAGGTAGAGTCAAGGCGAAGGGTACAACTTGCAAATTAATTGAGTAAATATTTATCTAACGCCTATCACACGCAGCAGTGTGCTGCCTGCTGGAGACATGAGTGCCTTGATAGTAACAATGGCTGATCATCACTGATCCCACATCATGGGTCAAAGACTTGAAATCATTTCACTGGAAATCATTTACATAATTTCACTGAAAGTCTTAAATAAGTCTTTCAGCCTTATTTGTGACAATTTTTAAAAGAAATTAAAGATTAAATAGTATGTCATTTCCCAGTGCTAACAAATTAGTAAATAGCACAATCAAGATTCTGAAAGGTTATAACTGAACTTCTCAAATATCAAGTATTAAAGCAAATATTCCAAAAGTGATATTATTGACACAGAACTTCCTGGAGATGAAACTTTGATAAACTGAGTAAGTATTTGGGGAATAACTACTGTAGTGACTAAAGATTTGGTCTGATTCAAAACTCATCTCTTCTCAGAAGAAAGTATATGGAAGGCCAGCAAGATGTCCGACAAGGGAAAGTGCTTGTTGCCCATCCCAAACACCTGAGCTCTATCACTGGATCTCACAGTGAAAGAAAAGATCTGGCATCCTGCCAACTATTCCCTCTGTGTGTGTGTCTCTCTCTTTCTCTCTCTCACACACAAATGATAAAGACTTAATTTTAAAAAATATTTTAAAGAAAACAGATGAATCCGCCCAGGGGCTTAGCTGTTTGTTATAGGAAGCATTCAAAGCAACTTAATAAAGAAGCAAATTAGGTCAAGGGTGTGATTATGGGTATTTAACTTTTCCTAAAAGGTGACCTGCAAAACCCTGGACTCAATATCTTGAATGGAGATGCTAAAACTGTCTCCCCAAAATGCACTTCTCTTGACTCCTTTTGTATTATCTGCTTTGTACCTCATGCAAGAGAAAGACAATGCCCAAGGTCATCTATTCCTTGATGTTCACTACCATAGAATACTTTCAGTCAATCTGAGTTTTGATTGGCAAGGACAGGAGGCTGTGCTTAATGCTTTGCTGTGTTAACACAGTTATATTCTCTCAGAACTGAAATGAGAGTCTAGATAGACAAAAGCCACCAATATCCACTGCAGTTGATCAGTGGTCCACATGCTGTGTTGGGAATGACAAGGGAAAATCCAGAACTTTCTGCTATTCTTAGAAACCTCCTTTGTATACAGAAAACTCACTCCTGGCCTCTCTCAAGAGCAAGCCTGAAGCATTCTGTAAAGTGGGAGCCATGCTACACCAAAGATGCATTAAGCCATTATTACCCATTAGCAGTTTATTAGAAAAAAAGCTTTGGAAATTGCCTATTTTATCTCCTAGTTCTGCCCAGGGCAGGCTTTGAGTAATATGTGTTTCTGAAATGGTGGGCAAAGTTAACAGTTAACAAAAGAAGTAAAGTGGACTGACCTTTGAGGGGATTAATCCTGCCCTGTGGGCTCACAACGAAGCATTCACAGATATGCACTGTAGCTTCTCTCTCTCTCTCTCTCTCTCTCTCTCTCTCTCTCTCTCTCTCGATGAATCCAGGGATGGCCCACTCTGGGGGTGATGATGACAGCAAGTGAGATTTTCACTGTCTTGGTACTGAGCTTGGATAGTCCCTCAAGCATCAAATCTAATGGATTTCAGAAATCCCTGATTCAATTACTTTTAACAGCTCCATTTTTATGATAGGATATTGAAGTAACTTAGTCAAGTTCACAGTTATTAACTCCTAGAGCAAGGAAGAGTGGTGCCCTTGACTTCAAAGCCACAGTAAACGTTGGACTAGCAGGGTACAGATACATAGAAATGTGCCACTGGATGGAAATTCATATAAATAAAACTCTGGTGTTATTTTACCTAAATGGCCCATGAGTCTTCCAGGATCTAAGGGGCTACATGCAGCAGGAACTCAGTAGTTCTTACACTGAATGTAATGTGCATGGCTCTTTTTCAATTAACAATAATTTTCATATAAGGATATTTTCTGAATATGAAAAGACCCCATATCTCACTGGAAAACAACATATAGGAAAATTATTAAGTATGTGTTATCAAAGCCTAAGACAGGCTTGAACCTGATCCACTGTTAATTGCAGGTTGCTGGAAAAGCTCTAGTGGTCAGGAAGCTACAGAACAAGTCCCGAGTGATTCACTACAACAATATTGGCCACTATGTAGGTGACAGGACAATCCTGACCCTTGCTAGCTCCAATTGGGCAGGCTCTCCTGTGATTGAACGTTATCTTAAATTATTATAAAATAAAAACAAAAACAAAGAAACAAAACAGGATATGAGCGGTTTTAGTGTGTTGGCTTTGGATTTAGATAGACACCACAAAACCTGTCCTCATGGAAAGCCTGCTGCCTGTGTGCTCGTGCATCCCAATTTCTAAAGTTTAGTCCACTTTCCCAAACCCCTATGTATTACCTAAGTCTGTTTTCTGAATAGTAATAGTGTAAATCTGTAAATGAATATAGGCTGCTAGGTGAGTATGATGCCAAGATTAAGCTGGGTCTCACCAACACACCCCTGCCAAACATATGTGCTCAGTGCACATACATAGCTTACTCAAGCTGGACAAGATGCTTACATAGCACTGGCTCCAACAATTCTATGTTGAAGACTTGATCTCAGCTTTTAAGCATACGTTGACCAATTCTAGACCATGATATAATTGAGTTGATTCTGTAATATAAAACAAAGCCATAAAAGATTGACAAATGTGATATAAAGAAAACAGCAACAAAAGGTAATAAAGAAAATAAAGACAATGCTCTATTTGAAGCAAACCACCCATAAATACAAATGAGCAATGACACGATAAAAACAAACACATTATAGTTGCATTCAAATAATATTAAACAAAACTGTCTTGCCAGCTGAAGATAGAATGTTTTAGGAGAAAGTTGCTATGCTTGCTGGTGAGGGAGACTGTGGGGCTTCTATAAATGACTGGTAACATTCTCTCTCTCTCTCTCTCTTTCTCTCTCTCTCTGTCTCTCTCTGTCTCTTTCTCTTTCTCTTTCTCTTTCTCTTTCTCTTTCTCTTTCTCTTTCTCTTTCTCTTTCTCTTTCTCTTTCTCTTGGAAGCACAAAGAACAGCTTCTTTCTGTCCTGGTGACCTAAAGTAAACTTTGCTCATTCTGATAACAAATTCTTGGCCCTTGAAGTGTGTGAAAAGCTTAATCTCAAATAGCACATTTTGGAAGCACCAGCCTTTCTACTTGTAATTAGGAATATTGCTAAAATGAATATGCATAAATTCCCAAAGACCCCCTTGATTTCTGAATTTTGGAAAGCACTTCTTTGGAATAATTCCTAGAGATCTTTTCACTGGCTACAAGTGGCAAACCATCTTTCATTCCATTTACCTAAGATTTTTACTAGTCTATACTCACAGCCAATCACCACTTATTCTCTCTACATTTCATCACTGCATGATACAGCATAAGGGCACTTCTTATGCTCTCCAAAAGCCTGGACTTTGAAGGCTGCACCCTGTGTGCAAGCATTAGACAGTCTAGGAATGCTGTCACTGGAGCACTCAGGCTGGGTCAAAGAGAGCCTGAGTAATGCTGAGAGTTCTGTATTGGCTTCTTAGAGTTACAAGACTGGATGTGAGCATTGTCCAGAGGTTAGCAGGAGTTCACACTGCAGGGAATGATTATTATGGGAAATTGTTTTAGCAAGAAGAAACATACCCACAAAAAGCACACAAAAATTAAAAGTCCATTAGTAGCAATAAAAATTATCCTATTACTTTGTGTTAGCATTAGGAGCTTATTAGGGACTCAGTTCACTTGAATGCAATCCTCTGGGACACTGAGTTATTAAATGGGTAAAACACTAACCCTGGGACATTCACAACTGGACAAAACCTTTAGGTGCTGCAGACCATCTGCTCGATGACAAGAAAGGGGTTGGCTCAGAAGTGGCACAACACACTGGGTCTTAGGCGAAACACAGGTTATCTTACTCCAACTTTACATCACACCTTTGACATCACCTTCTGGCACATTGGTGTTCCAGCCCCGAACCTGCCTATCTATACCCTGAGCTTAACCTAAGCTCTACTGGCTTCTCTTCCTCCCACCTCAGATCCTGCATATTCAAATGGGGTTGTTTGCACTACTGTTTTCATCTTGTGCTCTAGACATGGAGGTTGGATTATACTTTCATACACATTAATTACATTTGGATTCTTCAGAACCAAATAGCATCATCATCATCATAGTCTCCTCTTCTTCTCCTCCTCCTTCTCCTTCTTCTTTTAGGTTTTTTTTTTTTTTTTTTAATTTCAGCCCAACCAATGATTCACTGAAACTTGTCATACTGGATTTCATACTGGGGCTCTGCCTTGCTGCATGGAGTTAATGATGTTACTATCTTTTGTCATGACTTTGCTATTCTCTCTCTGCATCACAAGGACACTGTGGCTGGTTTTGACACAGTATTAACTATCTTCCTGCTGAGTTTTGGAGTTTATTTATCACTGTTTTCTAATCATGTGCACATCCACACCCAGCTCCTTAGCCAACCATCCCTTCTGCCCTTCTCTTAGCACCTTTCCTTCATCCTCAATGTTCTTCTCTATCCTGACTTTGCCAGGTTTCTATCTCCAGAGAGGAATAGAAATGGTTGTTTTGTCCCTTCTTTGGTTTCTCCTTTTAGTTATTTTTAAAATAAAGTTTATTGAATCAACAAACACTTCACCTTTCTTTATTCATCAATAAATCCAGGCTTTCTGGTTTCTGTTAGGTTTTGGATGGGGTAGGTCTTTCAAGAGATGCTGAGATAGATTACTAGGGAATAAGGAATTTATTGGAAGACTTTTTAATGCCATGGACAGAGAGCATAGGGTCAACAACATGGTGAGGGATCAGAGGAGAGTTTGGACTCCAGAAGCACTTAGAGATGGCCATAGTCAATTCCTTGTTAAGAATCAGAACACACATTGCTGAGCAAGAAGCTTCTTTTTATACCTTTGAAGATGGGGGGATTCTTTGCAAGGGTCTGCAGGCTGGCTTTCTGATTCTCAAACAAGTGGCAGGGAAGGGTATAGGAAACAGCACACAGTGACACTGAGTTAACATCAGCACCACTGATATTAACTCAGTTATGAGGAAAGCTGCCTGCAGTGTCCCTACAGGTACTGGTCAGTCTCTGTGAGAGGACACAGCTACTGCCAACTACCCCCGATTCGATTCAAACATTGTGTTTATTTGGCTTCCTATTTGCCCAATCTGAATGCTTGGCTCTCACAATAGCAGCTAAGCTATTGCACAGAAGCTCATGTGCAATATGCAATATGCATATTAAAATTGCAGCTCAGTCCCTGATGAGCTAGGAATCCTGCAGCTACTAGTGCATAGAGCAAAGCCCGAAGTAGGTAGATTTGATGAAAATTGAGAACGCTTAGGCAGACTCCCAATATTGTCCGATAAGAATTTATCAGACATCAGGTGCACTGCAGGCCTCTGTGATCCTTAAGCTGGCAGAGCTGTCCCCAGGCTGCACTCCAGTCTCTCGGACTTGTTGTAAATGGCTAAGAGGACCCAGCTACAAACCCCTAAAAGTCAGACACTCAGTTTTATATCTAGCTTCTCATCAGTTTTTTCTTGGTTCTATGGCTCTTATAACCTTGGGTTCTTGGGAAACGGCTTTCTCTGGGCTAAAATGAAGAAGAGCCTACCCCCTCCTCCACCTCCCATGCAGTGACTGCATTCACTAGTTTGAAGAAGAACCCAAAAGTTAAAACAACAAAGTATCTTCTCATTACTTGCATCCTTGAAGCTCATCAGTTTCTAGATATTAATGAAACACCTAGGAGATGGAAGATAGGAATTTTTTTCCAAAGGACTTTTGCCGTTTATTCACCCACACATACATCCATCCACCCACCCCCCCACCTCCACCCCCCCCCACATTCACACAAACCTTATTTTTGAGAATTTCCTTTATAAGTACTATATTTACGTAACCCCTCTCCTCTCTTTCTTCAATTCCTTTCATAACTTTCACCCCAACTCCTCAAAGTTCTCATCTCTTATTTTTGTTATATATCTAATATGTGCAAAGAAATAATACATAGATTATTTATTATATATGTATGTATAAATGAATTTAGCGCTCTGTGTTCCTTTGGTGTTGCTCATCTGTACATGTGCCCAGGTCTGACTCTGGGGATTTGATGACTTACTGAGGTGGGCTCTTCCCTAGAGCCCTCGGTCAGCAGCAATTAACAGCCTGTTCTTTGTCTTGAGGCCAGAAACTGACACCATCAGTTGTCATGGCAACATAGATAAAGGAATTTGGGAGATGGGCAAGATGTAGAACTCAAGGTGAATAACAAATTCTTTACAAAATTACCAACTACTGGCATTCCATTTTCTTATAAAATTAAAATGTCAATTTGAAGATGAATAACACATCATTTACATGGATACTGATTGGCATGAGATTCCTGTGAGCTGATTACATACAGACATCTAGTAGGTCATCAATTCAGAGAAACCTTTGAGAAGCCCAAGTTTCCTGTTCAGGAAAGCACTCTGCCAATGGAGAACTAGACTAATAATTCTTGTGAGTAGTAGTTAGTTCACTTGTTAATAACAAATAACTTGATAACATCAATTAATCTTACACAATCTAAAATCTCTAACTTAGTTTCAGAACAATATAAGCATTAATTTTGCTGGAATCTCAAGTGATTTCTCCAATACCTTTTCAGAATACCTGGCCAGTTGAGCTTTCTCTTTTTACATTTAGGTACTTCTATGCATGTTTTTTTTTTTTTTTTTTTTTTTTTTTTTTCTGGACTGAACCTGAAAAGTTGTAGCTCTTGTGGCTATATCAGTCTCCCTGTTCACTGAAATGGTGTATTTCCAGCATCAAATACAGGTGCTGCCACATATTTTCTCAAAGAAAACAGTATTTGCTGAATAAATACAGAAACATTTACTACGCGCCTGAGTTCACTCCCTGATGCTTTAAGAAAATACCAGATAATACTAGATAATGTATAAAGGACAGAAATTCAGTTTTGTTATGGAAGCTGAGATGACTACGAATATAGCATGCTCATGCTTATCATGCAATGAAGAACCTCTTTCCTCATGACTATGTTACAAAGAGCACACTTGGTGACATAGAAATGCTTAGTGGTTTAAGACTCATTCTCTTCATTTGCTCAACCATGTTTGTAGCAGCTTTATTTGTAAAAGCCAGAAGCTGGAAACAACCCAGATGCCCCTCAACTGAAGAATGGACACAGAAATTGTGGTACATCTGCACAATGGAATATTACTCAGCAATTAAAAACAAGGAAATCATGAAATTTGCAGGCAAATGGTGGGAACTGAGAAAGATCATCCTCATCTTTCATTTCTGCTTCTGAGCTATCCCAGAAGCAGAAAGATGCACACGGTATATACTCACTCATATAGACATAATATAGGATAAAACTACTAAAATCTGTACACCTAAAGAAACTAATCAAGAGGGAAGATTGTGGCTAAAATGCTCAATCCCCATCCAGAGAGGCAAAGAGGATGGACATCAGAAGAAGAAGAAAACAGGGAACGAGTCAGGAGCTTGCAATAGAGGGCCTCTGAAAGGCTCTTCCCTGCAGACTATCAAAGCAGATGATGAGACTTATGGCCAACTGTTGGGCAGAGTGCATGGAATCTTATGAAAGAAGTGGGAAATAGTAAGATCTGGAGAGGACAGGAGCTCTACAAGGAGAACAACATAACCAAAAAATCTGAGCACAGGGGTCTTCCCTGAGACTGATACTCCAACCAAGTACCATGCATGGAGATAACCTAGAACAGATGTAGGCCATGGCAGTTCAGTGTCCAAGTGGGTTCCATAGTAATGTGAACAGGGATTGTCTCTGACATGAACTGATTGGCCTGCTCTTTGATCCCCTCCCCCTGAGGGGGGAGCAGCCTTACCAGGCCACAGAGGAAGACAATGCAACCACTCCTGATGAGACCTAATAGACTAGGATGAGAAGGAAGGAAAAGAAGACTTCCCCTATCAGTGGACTTGGGGAGGGGCATGTGTGGAGAAGGGGGAAGAAGGGAAGGATTGGGATGGAAGGAGGGAGGAAGCTACAAGGGGGATACAAAATAAATAAAGTGTAATTAATAAAAAAATTTAAAAAATAACCCCTCCCCCAAAAAATGCCATCAAAAGATTGCTCACATTAGGACCTAGTTTAACTCTAATTATCTCCCAAAGAATCAATTCCAGACACCATCTATACATGAATTTAGGAACTGACTTCTTTCACCTGAACTTTGGTGAACAGATTCAAACCACTGTGGCCCAGCATTGCTCTTTCAGAAATTGTAGACTGTTTTAGCAGTTTTTAAATTCATAAGGTATTCAGTCAAAGCTATGATTTCTCCATAAAATCTACATTTCTAGCAGGTCTTCACGAAGCAGACAAAGGACAGCTATTAACATAATGGCTGATAGGCAGAGCTGAGTTAATACATATGGATCATGGACACAGTGAAAATCTCAAATGTGCTGTCAGGACAGAAGCAGCTATTATGGGCTAGAAGGCTGAGAAGTGTCTAAGCAGATGTAAAATGGAGTAGGGACAAGATGGCATTACCTCAGTCAACTTTTGTTTTAGGTTTTCATAATACACATGGAATTCTCCCCCTTCTCCTTTCAATGTTTTGATTATTTCAAGCCAAATGGCTGTTACAGAGGTGAGATCAGGACGGTGGCTATTTGATTAGTAGATTAAGGGAGTGTTGATTATTGATAGGAAACTGATATTTGGGGAATTGTTAAGAAATCACTGGGGTTGGGATTTAACTCAGTGATAGAGAGCTTGCTTAGCAAGCACAAGGCCCTGGGTCCTCAGCTCTGGAAAATTAATCTTTTTTTTTTTTTTGATACTTTCTCTAAAAAAATGTGAGAAGGGTTTTTTGTTTGTTTGAACAGAAAATTAATGATGTTCTATATTGTCATATGGTATGAAGCTATATCTGATCCCTCTCTCTAAAAGCTATCGCCTTGACAGCATATTGGAACACTACTCATTTAAAAGCAGAATGAAGTCCTCAGTCACTGTGTATTTATTCCAAGCCAGTGTGCTGCAGACAGTCAGTTGACTGTTTTCCTGTGCATCTGCAGCACACACAGCTTCTCCCTCTGTCCCACCTTTGCCCTGGAGCTCCTGTGCCTTGCCTTTTATCTCATAGAAGCTCCAAATATTTATCTTTAATATTCTGAAATCAACAAGAAATGGTATTCTGAAGCCTGGAGAATATGCTCGTGTAGCATAGGTAAAAGAAAATTGCAGGGAGCACAAGGTAAAGTAATTGCATGGTAAAAGGCAGCAGCACAGGAGTGAGAATAATTTATTTTAGGAAACTTGGCTGTAAGTTAGAAAGAGCAATGACTGCTGAATTATTTGTGTAATCCTGGGTCTAATGTTTGCCTCTTCTGTGCTTCTGTCTGTCAAGGGCATATTGATGCCATACTGTGGTGACTTTTAGTCTCTGCTGTCCTAGTGAATTTTCATCTAACATATTGGGAAAAGCAGCCACCCTCTGACATAATTATTAGAATGCAATGGTAGAAAAAATGACCCTCCCCCTTGTTTTTATTCAAGTCTGGACCAAATACTATTTTTTCCTAATTTGCATTCAGATTTGCATCTGCTGCCTTAAAAATAATGTATATAAAATAAGATTTAGATGATGAGGAAGAAAGTATAGAATATGAATCATTTTATTCTTCAGAAACTGAAACAGTTCAGTGTGCTTTCAAACTGGAAGAAAACAAAAAGAATTATTTTGCTCCCAGGAAAGATAAAGTTGTTTACTTAATGTAACAAGTATCTGGGTCAGCAGTTATAGCTTTGCCTCTGCTAGGCTTGAAAGGCAGCCCATTCCCAAAAGCTCATGGTAGCCTATGCAAATGTTCTATAAAAAGCTCCTAGACAAAGCCGTGCAACAGCAACTCTTTCTTAGGACCCTTCCGAACCAGGATTCTCTCTCTTCTAACTTCTTCTTCCTCTTCTTCATCTTCTTCTTCTTCTTCTTCTTCTTCTTCTTCTTCTTCTTCTTCTTCTTCTTCTTCTTCTTCTTCTTCTTCTTCTTCTTTTATAATTTATTCACTTTGTATCTCCATTGTAGCCCCCTTCCTCATCTTCTCCTGGTCCATCCTCCCTTCCTCTTTCTCCCCTATACCTCTCCCCTAGACCACTGATAGGGAGAGTCCTCCTCCCTTACTGTCTGACTTTAGCCTATCAGGTCCCATCAGGACTACCTGGATCCTCTTCCTCTGTGGGCTGGCTAGGTTGCACCACCAGGGAGAAGTGATTAAGGAGCAAGCAACCAAGTACTTGTCACAGACTGTCTCTTCTCCCTTACTAGAGGACCCATAGGGAGACTGAGAGGAGCTATATTTAAGCAGGGGATTTAGGTCTTCTCTACGCAATGTTTTTGGTTGCTGCATCAGTCTCTATAGTTCCTCCTGAGCTTTGCTTATTTTGGTTTGTTGTTCTCCTTATGGGGCTTTTTTTTATTCTGGGAACTTCTATATTCTGGTTCTTCCCCTGGCCCAAAGTTTGGCTGTGATTATCTGCATCTGCCTTGATCCCCTTCTGGGTGGAGTCTTTTAGAGGACATCTGTGGTAGGCTCCAGTCATGCCCCCTCTCTTCTACCACTTCCGGGGTCTGTTCTGTTTTTCCCTTCTGAATGAGAGTTAAGCATCTTCCCTAGGGTCCTCCTTGTTGTTTATCTTTTTTAGGTCTGTAGATTTTCGTATGTTTATCCTATATAATATGGCTAATAACCACTTATAAGTGAATATATACTATGCATGTCTCTCTGTTTATGGGATACCTCACTCAAGATATCCTTTTCTAGTTCCTTCCTTCCATTTGTCTGCAAATTTCATAATTTCCTTGTTTAAGAGCTTAGTAGTATTCCATTGTGTAAATGTACCACAATTTCTGTATCCATTCTTAGGTTGAGGGACATCTGGGTTGATTCCAGATTCTGGCTATTACAAATAAAGCTGCTATGAACATGCTTGAGAAAATACTGTTCTTGTACATTCGAGCATCTTTCAGATATATGCCCAGGAGAGATATAACTAGGTCTCTGAGAAAGCACCAGATTGATTTCCAAAGTGATTGTACAAGTTTACATTTCCACCAACAATGAAGGAGGGTTCCCCGTTCTCCACATCCTCTCCAGCATTTGTTGTCACTTGAGATTTTGGTCTTAGCCATTCTGATGGGTGTGAAATGGAATCTCAGGGTCCTTTTGATTTGCATTTCCCTGATGACTAAGGATGTTGAGCATACTTTAGGTGTTTCTCCACTATTCGATATTACTCTGTTGAGAATTCTCCATTTAGCTCTGTACCCCAGTTTTAATTGGATTATTTGGTTTGGTATTCTTGAGTTATTTATATATTCTGGATATTAGTCCTCTGTCAGATGTAGAGTCAGTGAAGATCTTTTCTCAGTCTGTAGCTGTCATTTTGTTCTGTTGACTGTGTCCTTTGCTTTGCAGAAAATTTTAGTTTCATGAGGTCCCACTTATTGATTGTTGATATTAGAGCCTAAGCTCTTGGTGTTCTGTCAAAGAAGTTGTCTCCTATGCCAATGAGTTTAAGGCTCTTTCCCACTTCTTCTTCTAACAGATTTAGTGTGTCTGGTTTTAAGTTGAGGTCTTTGATCCACTTGGACTTTAGTTTTGTGTAGGGTGATAAGTATGTATATGTTTGCAGTGTTTTACATGTAGACATCCAGTTAGACCAGCACCATATGTTGAAAATGCTATCTTCTTTCCATTATAGAGTTTTGGCTTCTTTGTCAAAAAAAAAAAAAAAAAAGGTATCTGTAAGTGTGTGAGCTTATTTCTGGGTCTTCTATTTGATTGCAGTATGGTATACCATGAATTTTTTATTACTGTTGCTCTGAAATACAGCTTGAGATCAGGGATGGAGATACCTCCAGAAGATCTTTTATTGTAGAGGATTGTTAAAGTGATTCTGGGTTTCTTGTTATTCCATATGAAGTTGAGAATTTTTCTTTCTAGGTCTGTAAAGAATTGTGTTGGTACTTTGATGGGAATTACATTGAGTCTGTAGATTGCTTTTGGTAAGATGGCTATTTTTACTGTTAATGCTGCTAAGCCATGAGCATAGGAGACCTTTCCATCTTCTGATATTTTCTATTTATTTCTCGGTCTTTGATTCTATTCCATTGATCCACCACTCTCCTTTTATGCCAGTGCCATCTCATTTTTATTACTGTTCCTCTATAGTACAGCATGAGATCAGGAATGGAGATACCTCCAGAAGTTCTTTTATTTTACAGGATTGTTTTAGCTATTCTTGTTGTTGGTTTGTTTTTTTGTTTTTTTTTTTTTTCATTTTTCCATATAAAGTTGAGAATTGTTCTTTCAAGGTCTGTAAAGAATTGTGTTGGGACTTTGATGGGAATTGCATTGAATCTGTAGATTGCTTTTGGTAGGCCGGCCATTTTTACTATGTTAATCCTGCTGATACATGAGTATGGGAGCTATTTCAATTTTCCGATGTCTTCTTCAATTTCTTTCTTCTGAGACTTGTTTTGTTTTGTTTTGTTTTTGTTTTTGTTTTTTTTGTTTTGTTTTGTTTTGTTTTTTTTTCATACATGTCTTTACCTTGCTTGGTTAGAGTTACACCATGGTACTTTTTGTTATTTGAGGCTATTGTGAAGGGTGTTGCTTCCCCAACTTATATCTCAGACTGTTAGTCTTTTGTATACAGGAGAGCTATTGATTTTTTTTTTTGAGTTAATTTTGTATCCAGCCACTTTGCTGAAGGTGTTTATCAGTTGTAGGGGTTCCTTGGTAGAATTTTTTTTTCATAATTCTTTATTTTTATTTTTTTATATTAATTACACTTTATTCATTTTGTATCCCCCCATAAGCCCCTCCCTCCTCCCCTCCCGATCCCACCCTCCCTCCCCTTTCTGCATGCATGGCCCTCCCCAAGTCCACTGATAGGGGAGGGTCTCCTCTCCTTTCTGATCTTAGTCTATGAGTTCTCATCAAAAGTGGCTGTATTGTCCTCTACTGTGGCCTGGTAAGGCTGCTCCCCCCTCAGGGGGAGGTGATCAACGAGCAGGCCAATCAGATTATGTCAGAGGCAGTCCCTCTTCCCATTACTATGTAACCCACTTGGACACTGAACTGCCATGGGCTACATCTGTGCAGGGGTTCTAGGTTATCTCCACGAATAGTCCTTGGTCCTTGGTAGAATTTTTATGGTCACTAATTTATACCATCATATTATCTGCAAATAAGGTATTTTAACTTCTTCCTTTCTGATTTGTATCTCCTTTAGTTGTCTTATTGCTCTAACTAGGACTTCCAGTATTATGTTGAAGAGATATGGAGACAGTGGGCAGCCTTGCCTTGTCCCTGATTTCAGTGGGAGTGATTTAAGTGTCTTTCTGTTTGGTTCGATGTTGGCCATAGGCTTGCTGTATATTGTCTTTGCTATGTTTAGGTATGTGCTTTGCATCTATAATATCTTTAACAGTTTAAATAGTTTAAACATTAATGGATGTTTGTCAAATGCTTTTTCAGCATCTAAGGAGATGATCATATGTGTTTTTTTTTCTTTCAGTTGGTTTATATGGTGAATTAATTGATGGATTTCTGAATATTGAACCACCCCTGCACTCATGGGATGAAGCCTACTTTATCATTGTGGATGATATCTTTGTTGTGTTCTTGGATTCAGTTTGTGAATATTTTATTGAGTATTTTTGCATCAATGTTCATAAGAGAGATTGGTCTGAAATTCTCTTTCTTTGTTGAGTCTTTGTGCAGTTTAGGTCTCAGGGTGACCATGGCCTCATGGAATGAGTTTGGTAATGTTCCTCTTGTTTCTATTTTGTGCAATATTGACATTAGCGCTTCTTTGAAGGTCTGGTAGAATTCTGAGCTGAAGCTATCTGGCCCTGCCCTGTTTTTGGTTGGGAGATGTTTCATGGCTGCTTCTATTTCTTTAGTTGATGTGTGACTATTTAATTTATTTACCTGATTTGGATTCAACTTTGGTAAATGAAATCTTTTTTAAAAATTGTTCATTCATTCAGATTTTCAAATTCTGTGGCATATAGGCTTTTGAAGTAAGACCTCATGATTCTCTGGATTTCCTGTGTTATATCGCCTTTTTTATTTCTGATTTTGTTGATTTAGATAGCATCTCTCTGCCTTTTAGTTTGTTTGACTAAAGGTTTGTCTATCTTGTTTATTTTCTCAAAGAACCAGCTCTTGGCTTTGTTGATTCTTTGTTTTCTTTGTTTCTAATATATTGATTTCAGCTCTGAGTTTGATTATTTTCAGCCATCTACTCCTCTTGAGTGTGCTTTTTTTCCCTAGAGCTTTCAGGTATGTCATTACGTTGCTTGTACAAGAAGTCTCGAATTTCTTTGTGAAGGCACTTAGTGCTATGAACATTCTTCTTAGTCCTGCTTTCATTCTGTCCCATAAGTTTGAATATGTTGTGCCTTCATTTTCATTGAATTCTAAGAAGACTTTAATTTCTTTCTTTATTTCTTTCCTGACCCAGCTGTCCTTGGGTAGAGAGTTGTTCAGTTTTGATGGGTATGCAGGCTTTTTGCTATTTCTAATATTGTTGAGATCTAGTTTTAGAATAAGGTAGTCTGATGTGATACAAGGAATTATTTCAATTTTCTTGTGTCTGTTGAGGCTTGCTTTGTGCCCAAATATATTGTCAATTTTGGAATAGGTTCTGTGAGGTGCTGTGAAGAAAGTATACTCTTTGAATTTGTGTGAAATGTTCTGTAGACATATATTAGGTCCATTTGATTTAAGATCTCTGTAAGTGTCATTATTTCTCTGTTTAGTTTCTCTCTCATTGATCTGTCCCTTGGTGAGAGTGAGATGTTGAAGTCCCGCGCTATTAGTGTATTGGAATCGAAGTGAGATTTTAGCTTTAACAATGTTTCTTTTACAAACACAGGTGCCCTTGTATTTGGGGCACAGATGTTCAGGATTGTGTTGTCCTCATGGTGGATTTTTCCTTTGATGAGAATTAAGTGAACCTCCCTATCTCTTTTGATTAATTTTAGTTGAAAGTCTATTTTATTAGATACTAGCATAGCTACTCCAGTTTGCTTCTTGGATCTGTTTGCTTGAAAAACTTTTTTTCCAGCCCTTTACACTGAGGTAGTGTCTAACTTTGTTGCAGAGGTGTGTTTCTTGAATGCAGCAGAATTCTGGATCCTGTTTCCACAACCATGCTGTTAGTCTGTGTCTTTTTATTGGAGAGCTGAGGCCATTTGATAATGATAGACATTGGTGAGCAATGATAGTTAGTTCCTTTTATTGTCAAGTCAGTGGTGATAGTGTGTTTCTGTGCTTGTTTTCTTCTTTTTTTATTTTGAAGATATAGTTATCCTGTCTTTTCTTGGGTGTAGTTAATCTCGTATTAGAGGTTTATAGATTTTTTTTTCCTAGTATCTTCTGTAGGGGTGGGTTACTGCATGTGTATTGTTGAAATTTACTTATTCATGAAATATTTTGTTTTCTCTATCTATGCTGATTCTAATTCCATTTTTATGTCTTGAACAATTTTATTAATTTCCTTTTCTTTGATTGTGGATTCCTGTCTGTCCATGATGGTCTCTATTTGTTTGTTTGTTTCCTTTTTATGTGCCTCTAATAACTGCATAATTATAGATTTAAGATCATTTTTTTGTGCTTCAGCTGCATTAGAATAGCCATAGATTTGGGGGGATTCTGGTGAAGCCATGATGTCATGGTTTTTGTTGGTTGTATTCTTAGGCCAGCCTCTAGCCATCTGGCTGTCTGTAGCCTTACTGTTCCTGAAGCCGGTACTACAAAATGGGTCAACTTGTCTCTGGAGTCTGGAGTAGTCTACAGGAAGATGAGAGAGGTGCTGGCGATTTGAATGCAGCTAAGGAAGGGAGGGCACTAGTACAGTTGTCTTGATGGGCATGGTTGGGGTGCTGGGGTGAGTGCCTTGAAGTGTTCCCCTGAGGGCAGCTTCAAGTTTTCTGGGACATTTGAAGCCAGTAAGATCCAGGACCTCCAGGCCATTTCCCTGGTCTGAGAGTAGCAGAACCTTGAGCCCTTAGCACTCTCCACATACATTAGTAATTGAGGGTGCCAGGTCCAGGAACCCTCCTCTCTAGCAGTCAGACAGATTTGCATGGAATGTATAACATGTGTGCTATTCACATGAGCAAGTTTAAACATTAATTTTTGGCTTAGCTTTCTCTTTTATGACTAAAAATGGTGGATACCCAACAACAAAGAAATGAACCTGAAAACTAGGCAGAGGAAGTCCCATTTCTTTTTTTATTATTATTATTATTATAGTTTATTATTATTAGTTACATTTTATTAACTCTGTATCCCAGCTGTATCCCGCTACCTTATTCCCTCCCAATCCCTCCCTCCCTCCCTCCCTCCCTCAGCTTCTCCCTGCCCCTTTCCAAGTCCAATGATTGGGGAGGACCTCCTCCCCTTTCATTTGGCCTTGTTTTATCAGGTATCTTCAGGACTGGCTGCAAAGTCCTCCTCTGTGGCCTAGCAGGACTGCTCCTCCCTTGGGGGCTGGGGAGGTCAAAGAGCCTGCCATTGAGTTTCTGTCAGAGATGGTCCCTGTTCCCCTTGCTATGGGAAACCAATTGGTTATTGAGCTACCACGAGCTTCCTCCAAGCAAAGGTTCTAGGTTATATATGGTTCTTGGTTGGAGAAACAGTTTCAGAAAAAAACCCTGTGCCCAGATATATTTGGTCCTTGTGGGGCTCCTATCCTTTCCAAGTCATACTAACTCCCCTGCTGCTGAAGGTTTGGTTATGAGTCTTAGTATTTGTTTTGAAACGCTGCTTGGTAGAGTCTTTCAGATGCCTTCTGTGGTAGACTCCTGTCATACGTCCAATGCACATCTCATTTGTCTTTCTAAGTGAGGCTTGATCATCTTACCCTGTGTCTGCTTTCTTGTTTATCTTCTTTAGGTGTATAGACTTCATTATGTTTATCAATCTTGTAGGTCTATCTAAGTGAGTATATACCATGTTTGTCTTTCTCCTTCAGAATACTTCACTCAGAATGATCTTTTCTAGATCCCACCATTTGCCTGCAAATTTCATGATGTCCTCTTTTTTGATTGCTGAGTAGTATTCCATTGTGTAAAAACGCCACAATTTCTGTATCCATTCCTCTGTTGATGGACATCTGGGTTGTTTCCAGGTTCTGGCTATTACAAATAAAGCTGCTACAAACATGGTTGAGCAAATGTCCTTGTTGTGTACTTGAGCAAATTTTGGGTATATACCTAGCAGCGGTATAACTGGGTCTTGAGGAAGTGTTATTCTTAATTGTCTGAGTAATCGCCAGATTGACTTCAAACCCAGAATCTCCAAAACGATCCTGTACAGATCATCTGGAGGTATCTCCATCCCCAATCTCAAGCTGTACTACAGAGCAATAGTAACAAAAACTGCATGGTGTTGGCATAGAAACAGAAAGGAAGATCAATGGAACTGAATAGAAGACCCAGAAATAAACCCACACACCTATGAATACTTGATTTTTGAAAAAGCAGCCAAAAACATTCAATGGAAAAAAGACAGCATCTTCAACAAATGGTGTTGGTCCAACTGGATGTCTACATGCAGAAAAATGAAAATAGATCCATATTTACCACCTTGCACAAAACTAAAGTCCAAGTGGATCAAAGATCTCAACATAAAACCAGATACTCTAAATCGGTTAGAAAAAAAAAAGTGGGGAACAGCCTAGAACTCATTGGCACACTAGACAACTTCCTGAATAGAACACCAACAGCACAAGCTCTAAGAGCAAGAATCAATAAATGGGACCTCATGAAGCTGAAAAGCTTCTGTAAAGCGAAGGACACCGTCATCAAAACAAAACAACTGCCTACAGATTGGGAAAGAATCTTCACCAACCCTTTATCTGACAGAGGACTCATATCCAGTGTATATAAAGAACTAAAGAAGCTGAAAATCAGCAAACAAAGTAATCCAATTAAAAAATGGGGAACAGAACTAAACAGAGAATTCTTGACAGAGGAATATCGAATGGCAGAGAAACACTTAAAGAAATGCTCAACCTCATTAGCCATCAGGGAAATGCAAATCAAAACGACCCTGAGATTTCACCTTACACCCACCAGAATGGCCAAGATGAAAAACTCAAGTGACAACACATGCTGGAGAGGTTGTGGAGAAAGGGGAACCCTCCTCCATTGTTGGTGGGAATGTAAACTGGTACAACCACTTTGGAAGTCAATCTGGCCCATTTCTTAGTAGCTCCAGACTTGTAGAAAACAGTATGCGATATTCAATATGAATACAGAGCAAATAACACAAGAATTAAGATAAGTTAAACAGTAGGGTGGATATAGGTTCCTAAACTGAACTTTCTATACTTAATCTAATCTATTAAGCCATCAATATTATAGTCCTATAACACATTTTAGAGCACAGGCAAGCCCTCAGCAGGGATTCCCAAGTGTTAGTGGGAAGGCATGCTATACCATGCTCAGGGAGATTAGATGTTTGTTACAATAATTAGCATAACCACCAAGGAAACAAAATTCAGCATTATACCTCAGACACTGAAAACACATCAAGACTGAATACTTATAAATGTTCAAAGACCCATCTAGACTAAATAAATAACTACCATATTATTAGGTTGTGAAAAAAATGAATTTTTCATACTTGAATCAGGAATACTATAAAGATGCTTGTTTTTGTTACTTTTGCTCTTACCTTGCTAAAGCACACATATCTGAAAGAAAAGAAGAGGAAAGAAAATGTTCCTGTTTACCAATTGCATGATTTTATCAGTGAAATATTGGAAATCCACATATGAAAACACACATACACACACCTTTAGAATCAATCTCTGTGTATATCCAAGTAATTCTATATACCCATAAAACATTCACATTTCAATACACTAACAATAAACAGAAAACAAAGTTTAAATAGTATCATCAATTTAGTTTCCATAAAGAAGAAAAGTTTCTACATGTACACGTAAGAGAATGTGTACAATATTGATATTCCTAAAATCACAAAATTGAATAAATCAAAGACCTACAGAAATGGAAGGTCTGTGGATTGGCATACAATAAAAATGCCTATAATCTTTTGGTCACAGGCTTAACATGATTGCTATCCAGGTTTGAACAAGTTTCAACGCAGAGATAAAAAACTACCTTAAATTGTACGTGGAAGTGTGACAGCATTCTCAATAAGAAGGGAGATATTTTATCTGGTGTTAAGGTACATTATACATGTATGGTCTTGATTTGTTTTTTTTGTTTTTTGGTTTTTGGTTTTTTTTATAAGTATGATGAAACACCATGGACAAAAGTGACTGGGGGAGGAAAGGTTTTATTTGACTTTTCCATGTTTTGATCATAGTCCATCACAAAAAGAAATCAAGACAGAAACTTGGGGCAGCAACTTGGAGACTGGAACTGAACCAGCAACCATGGAGGAATATTGCTTTTTAGCTTGGTCACGACGGTTTGCTCAGTAGAATAACAGTCTTCAGGAGAGCGGGAAAATGTGGTAAACACCAATAAGAGAGAAACTAATATATCATAAAACTATTAGCCACCATGGGCTGGTTCTGAATTATTCTTATTTTTACCTTCTCTGCATTTGACATAACATTTTAATGTAACACATAATAAAATTACTAGACCTAAAATTAAATAAATAAGGACACCATTTAGCCTAATGGAGTTAAAGCAACAAATGAAGGAAAGATGTATTTTATATAACAAAAATTTACTAATTTTAAACTAGATTGACCAGTTTTCTCTTGTATTTATAGTTGTTTGCCCTCTACAAACTATCTTATAATTAATTGGCTAGACTCGGACTTTGGAAAGAATTACTATAGTATTAACTTCCCTTTTTTTAGCAATATCAAATATTGATTAATTTTTAAATCCTGGAACCATGTGCTACAGGGCATTTTAGGTGTAAATTAAACCAAGAAATATCAGTACTTATGGTATAAAACATTATAAATATTGTTATTAAAGATTGTAGTTGAAGTTTTGGTTTCTTTCAAAATTCAGTTATGACATTAAACATATTTTAATCCCAGGTGTGGGATATGGGTCACTTTAGTTTGTACACAGTTGTTAACTATGATTGTCTTATGTCCTAAGATGGCGTGATCTTTGACAGCTGCAGAGTTTAATTCTGAGGACTCTAAGGGGGTATGAATGCCAGAGCACCAAGAGGGATCAAGGGCACTCAAAGAAACAAGGAGACTGCTGCTTCCCCTGTTGCTGCCCACTGCTGCTGCTGCTGCTGTTTGTCCTGCTGCTGCGTTTGCTGTTTGTTTCATTGTCTTCCTCTGTGGACTGGTAAGGATGCTCCCTGCTCAGGGGGAGGTGATCAAAGAGCCAGCACATGAGTTCATGTCAGAGACAGTCCCTGTTCCTATTATTGGGGAACCCTCTTGGACACTGAGCTGCCATGTTAAAAGGCAGTAGTGGCTTCAAAAAAATCTTTAAATTCTTTAAAATATTTGTATTTACATATAAGTTAATGTACACATAAAATATATGTAAAAGTACAGATGTAAGTTCTCCTTTTAATCTTTGGAATAAAAATTTCAGTGTCTTAAGGGAGGGCAATTTCCAACAGGGGGGAAAGGCATTATTGAGTAGGAGTCATTATCTTTTAAAGTTACATAATTATTCTCTCAAGCAATAGAGACAATGTTGTAGAATTAGAATTGGAATATAGATCAAGGGAATAACATGTTGATCATAATTGTACAGTTATGTACGTCTTGTTCTTATAAGCAGATTTAGTTTTTTTTTTAAACTTAAATAACTCAAAAAAAATTTAGGGCATTTGCCATGTCTGTTTTACCCATGTAGTTATATTGATTAAATATGTTTTTGTCTTTATCATTATTTTGTTCCTTAATTTTAGTTTTACTATGAGACAAAAAAACTGTACCCCGTTAATGACTTTAGTTTACATATTTTAGCTTACTTATAAGTTAACTTGTTAATAAATATGTAAAAATATAAACAAATATCGATAACATTTTGATAGTTACATATGCATAATCATGTGTAAGTTATGTATTCATAAACAAAGATTTTG
The DNA here is from genome assembly GCF_907164565.1 of Psammomys obesus. Taxonomy (NCBI): domain Eukaryota; kingdom Metazoa; phylum Chordata; class Mammalia; order Rodentia; family Muridae; genus Psammomys; species Psammomys obesus. Next base: position 13,107,991 of record NW_026585626.1, on the reverse strand, counting down.
AAAGTTATTGTTTGTTGGGATTTTATCTTCTGTAATCCCAGTTGTGGAAAAAGATGCAAGGATAATTTTGCCAAACACATATATCTACTAATTTATGTATATATGACAGCATTAATTTAAAAAATCCTTATTTAATGGTTTTACATTTAAAATACTTTGAAGAAATCATATACAGTTGATATTGCCCATGTTATAAATAAGATAAAATTTTATAGGTTATATATATTTAGAATCTGTTTTATAAAGAAATCCTTATAAAAGTCTATGTACATAACATTAAGTTTTATAGCTTAATGAAATTTAATGACTCTAAAAAATGTTTTATGTAAACAATTAGAATTTTAAAGTTTATGAAACATTTAATATACCCAAGTATATCATTTTAATAGGTTTTGAGATGTTTAGCGCATCTAGATTTATAAAGTAGTATGTACTTGTCAGGCCTCAGTATATGATCACAATATTTACATTTGTGAATTTGCCTACGAATTTTAATGGGGCATGCCAAAAAATACTAACTTTAGCAAAACAACAAAAACATTTATAAAAGAAGAACTGATGTTGTTACAGTTTGTTAATAGATTATGTTTGACATAACATGAGAAAAAACCAAAAGCACATGAAAACAATTATCATAGACATAATACACATACATGACACAATTACATGAAATTAGGTACACTCAACTGGAAAAAAAAAAAAAGGAACTTCATCTGTTGTTTTAAATTGTAAGACAGGCTTGGTAACACAAAAGATTGAAAGGTGACATTTGTATCACAGATTTAAGGTAATCTCTGTCTCTGGGATAGAAGTCTTTGATTTTCTCTTTGTTTGTTTGTTTGTTTGCTTGCTTGCTATGGTTTGTTTGTATGGTCTTATCTAGGTCCCGGTCTCATTTCCAGATATGCACTCTGTTACCTGCACAACAACACTAACAAGCAAAGGCCAGGCCCTGTGGTGCAAACCTGAAACTTAGGGACTTAGATGCCTAAACCACAAGGATCAAAACTTCAGATGTACCTGACCCAAAGAGTGAGTTAAAGTTCATCCTGTGCAACTTAGTGAAAGCCTGTCTCAAAATAAAGTGAAAAAGAAGTCTGGGAATGTTGCATGGTGCACAATGATCCAGCACTTTGCAAGTATAAGGCACTACATTACATCCCTGGCACAGAGCACAAACGAATCATCCACAACAGAAACAAAGACGCTACTAATTAAACCAGGGACGGACAGTGAAACCTGAACTGTGTGCAGACAGAAAGACTAAATTCTTCTGCACTAATGGCAATAGACTTATTTCTAAGGGGAGTAAACTGTCCGACTGCTTCAAAGACACTGTAAGAAACTCAGGCAGGCACCGTCTCCATAAGAACAGTCACCCCAGAAATCTGAAGCAAAATCAGAGATAAAACAGGGATTTTTATGGGAATTCAAGGATTTTTTTTTTCCTTTACTGACATCTCAGTGAAATAGGGATAATTGTTAACCAAGAAGAAACAAAAGCTCTAATACATAAAGTCACTGTACTTCCTATTATAAATTCAAACACTTTTTTTGAGAAGGTATTGGAATTTGTTGAATTTATTTTCTTGAATTTATTAAGATGATCGTATTGTTTTTTATTTATCCCATTAACATGGTATATAAAATTGAATGTTTTTTAATATTGAATATTTTTAAAAATTTTTTTATTACTTACACTTTATGTACTTTGTATCCTCCCTGTAACTCCCTCCCACCTCCCCTCCCAATCCCTCCCTTCTCCACGAATGCCCCTCCCCAATTCCCGTGATAAGGGAGATTTTCCTGTCCTTCCTTCTGATCCTAGTCTATCAGGTCTCATCAAGAGTGGCTGCATTGTCTTCCTCTGTGGCCTGGTAAGGCTGCTACCCCCTCAGGGGGAGGTGATCAAAGAGCAGGCCAATCAGTTCATGTCAGAGACAGTCCCTGTTCCCATTACAATGGGACCCACTCGGACACTGAACTGCCATGGGCTACACCTGTTCATGTATCTCCATGTATGCTACTTGTTTGGAGTTTCAGTCTCAGGAAAGACTCCTGTGCTCAGAATTTTTGGTTCTGTTGCTCTCCTTGTGGAGCTCCTGTGTTCTCCAGATCTTACTATTTCCCCCTTTTTCATAAAATTCTTCATTCTGCCTAAAGTTTGGCAATAAGTCTCAGCATCTGCTTTGATAGTCTGCAGGGCAGAGCCTTTCAGAGGCCCTCTGTGGCAGGCTCCTGGCTTGTGCCCTGTTTTCTCTTTCTTCTGATGTCTATCCTCTTTGCCTTTTTGGATGGGGATTGAGCATTTGAACCAGAGTCCTCCCTCTTGATTAGTTTCTTTAAGTGTGCTGATTTTAGTAGGTTTATCCTAAATTATATATCTATATGAATGAGTATATATTGCGTGTTTCTTTCTGCTTCTGGGATACCTCACTCAGGATGACCTCTTCTAGATCCTACCATTTACCTGCAAATTTCATGATTTCCTTGTTTTTTATTGCTGAGTAATATTCCATTGTGTAGATGTATCCATTCCTCAGTTGAGGGGCATCTGGGCTTTTTCCAGCTTCTGGCTATTACAAATAAAGCTGCTACAAACATGGTTGAGCAAATGTCCTTATTGTGTACTTGAGCCTCTTTTATATATATGCCTAGGAGTGATATAGCTGGATCTTGAAGAAGCAGTATTCCCAGTTGTCTGAGAAAGTGCCATATTGATTTCCAGAGTGGTTGTACAAGTTTACATTCCCACCAGGAGTGGAGAAGGGTTTCCCTTTCCCCACAACCTCTCCAGCATGTGTTGTCACTTGAGTTTTTGATCTTGGCCATTCTGATGGATGTAAGGTAAAATCTCAGGGTTGTTTTAATTTACATTTCCCTGATGACTAATGACGTTCAGCATTTCTTTAAGTGTTTATCTGCCATTCGATATTCCTCTATTGAGAATTCTGTTTAGCTCTGTTCCCCATTTTTTTGTTTAATTTTTTTATTAATTATACTTTATTTACTTTGTATCCCCCCTGTAGTTCCCTCCCTCCTCCCCTCCCAAACCCTCCCTTTCTCCTCCTTCTCCATGCATAGCCCTCCCCAAGTCCACTGATAGGGGAGGTCTTTTCCTTCCTTCTGATTATAGTCTGTTAGGTCTCATCAGAAGTGGCTGCACTCTCTTCCTCTGTGGCCTGGTAAGGCTGCTCCCCTCTCAGGGAGATGTGATCAAACAGCAGGCCAATCAGTTCCATCTAAGGAGATTATAATGTTGTTGTTTTTTTTCCTTTCAGTTTGTTAATATGGTGGATCACATTGATAGATTTCTGTTTATTGAACTACCCCTGCATAACTGGGATGAAGCCTACTTGGTCTTAGTGGATGATATCTTTGATATGTTCTTATATTTGGTTTGCAAGTATTTTGTTGCTTATTTTTGCATCAAGTTCATACGGGAGATTGGCCTGAAATTCTCTTTCTTTGTTGGGTCTTTGTGAGGTTTAAGTACCAAAGTGACTGTGGTTTCATAGAATGAGTTTGGTAGTGTTCCTTCTGTTGCTATTTTGTGGAACACTTTGAAGAGAATTGGAATTAGCTCTTTTTTGAAGGTCTGGTAGAATTATGCATTGAAACCATCTGGTCCTGGGCTTTTTTTGGATGGGAGACTTTTGATGACCACTTCTATTTCCTTAGGGGATATAGAACTATTTAATTGATTTACCTAGTCTTAATTCAGCTTTGGTAAGTGGAATCAATCAAGAAAATTATCCATTTCATTTAGATTTTCAAATTTTGTGGCATATAGACATTTGAAGTAAGTCCTAATGATTGTTTAGATTTCCTCAGTGTCTGTTGTTATGTCTCACTTTTCATTTCTGATTTGTTGATTTGGATAGTTTCTCTTTGCCTTTTAGTTAGTTTAGCTAAGGGTTTGTCTATCTTGTTGATTTTTTCAAAGAACCAGCTCTTGTTTTCATTGATTCTTTGAATTGTTTTATATGTTTTTATTTTTTTATTTCAGCCCTGAGTTTGATTATTTCTAGCTGTCTACTCCTTTTTGGTGTGTCTGCTTCTTTTTTTTCTAGGGCTTTTAGATGAGCCATTAAGTTGCGTGCATGAGATGTTTTGGATTTCTTCTTGAAGACACTTAGTGCTATGAACTTTCTTATTGGCACTGGTTTCATTGTGTCCCATAAGTTTGGGTGTGTTGTGCTTTCATTTTCCTTGAATTCTAGGGAGACTTTTATTTTTTTCTTTATTTCTTCTCCGAACCAGCTGTCATTGAGTAGTAAGTTGTTCAGTTTCCATGTGTGTGTAGGCTTTTTGTTATTTCTGTTGTCATTGAGATCCAGCTTTAGTTCATGGCGGTCAGATAGGATACATGGGATTATTTCAATATTTTTGTATCTGTTGAGACTTGTTTTGTGACCAACTATATGGTATATTTTGGAGAAGGTTCCATGAGGTGCTGAGAAGAAGGTAAATTCTTTTGTGTTTGGGTGTAAGGTTCTGTAGATGTCTGTTAGATACATTTGATTCATGACCTCTGTCAGAGTTATTGTTTCTTTGTTTAATTTCTGTTTTGTTGACCTGTCCTTTGTTGAGAGTGGGGTGTTGAAGTCTTCCACTATTAATGTGTGGGGATCTATGTGTGGTTTAAGTTTCTTTTAGTGTTTTCTTTACAAATGTGGGTGCTCTTGTATTTGTGGCATAGATGTTCAGAATTGTGATGTCTTCTTGGTGGAGTTTTCCTTTATGAGTATGAAGTGTCCTTCCCCATCTCTTTTGATTAATTTTGGTTGAAAACCTATTTTATTAGACATTAGAATGGCTATTACCACTTGCTTCTTGGGTCCATTTGCTTAGAAAACCGTCTACTAGCCCTTTACTCACAGGTAATGTCTATCTTTTTGACTTAGGTGTGTTCTTGTATGCAACAAATTGTTGGGTCTTGTTTACTCATCCATTTTGTTAGTCTGTGTCTTTTTATTGGAGAGTTGAGTCCATTGATGTTAAGGGAAATTAATGACCAGTGGCTGTTAGATGCTTTCATTTTGCTGTTGGGTATGGTAGTGTGTTTGTGTGCTTGGCTACTTTTAGTTTTGCTGTAGTGAGGCTATTTTTTTCCTGTGTTTTCCTGAATGTAGTTAATTTTCCTGGGTTTTATTTTTCCTTCTAGTATCTTCTGTAATGCTGGATTTATGAGTTGGTATTGTTTGAATTTGTTTTTGTTATTGAATATCTTGTTTTCTCCATCTATGATAACTGAGAGTTTTGCTGGATATATTAGCCTAGGCTGACATCTGTGTTCCCTTAGGGTCTGCATGATATCCGTCCAGGCCTTTCTGGCTTTCATAGTCTCTATTGGGAAGTCAGGTGTGATTCTGATGGGTTTGCCTTGGTTACTTGGCCTTTTTCACTTGCACCTTTTCGTATTTTTTCTTTGTTCTGTATACCTACTGTTTTGATTATTATGTGGCAGGAGGATATTCTTTTCTGGTATATTATTAGGTATTCTGTAGGCCTCTTGTATTCTTATAAGCCTCTCCTTTAAGTTGGGGAAATTTTCTTCTAGGATTTTGTTGAAAATATTTTCTGGGCCTTAGAGGAGGGAATCTTCTTTTCCCTCTATTCGTATTATTGTTAGGTTTTGTCTTTTCATATTGTCTTGGATTTCTTGGGGTCTGTGTCAGGAATTTTTTGGATTTAACATTTTCTTTGACAGATACATTGATTTCTTTCATTGTATCTTCTACACCTGAGATTCTTTCTTCCATCTCTTGTAGTCTGTTGGTTATGCTTACCTCTGTAGTTCCTGTTTTCTTCCCTAAATTCTTCCTCTCCATGATTTCCTCCATTTGTGTTTTCTTTAATTTTTTCAATTCTATCTTCAGATCTTGAGCTGTTTTGTTTATTTCCTTCACCTGTTTGACTGTATTTTCCTGTTTTTCTTTTAGTTCCTTCAACTGTTTGTTTGAACATTCCTCTGTTTCTTTTATTTCTTTCAGTGATTTAATTATTTCTTCTCTGAAGGTCACAAACTGTTTGGCTGCATCTTCTCATATTTCTTTATGGATGGCCATAAAATGTTTTATTTTATCTTCCTCTAATTCTTCACGTATTTTATTTGTTTCCTCTATTATCCTCTTCATCATCATAGATGTAAGGTCATCTTCTTCAATTTCAGTTATGCTTGGGTATTCAGGGCTGCTCGCCCCTGAATGGCTGGGTTCTGGAGATGCCATATTGCTATGTCTTTTGTTGGTTGAGGTTTTACACTGACCTCTACCCATTGGGCTATTTTAGATGTGGGCTGTTAGTTTCTGATGCTTCCTGGAATCCTGGGGTAGGGAGAATCCCTTTGCAGGAAGATGATTTTTCCTGAAGGAAGCCTCCTCTGCTTTTTTGAGTATGGTCTTTGTATGGCCAGTATTTCTCAGGAATTGCCACTACTCACCTCAGGGGTATAGACCTGAGTGGTAGCTGTGGTCTTTGTTAGTCAAGGGGATTCTCCTCTCACCCATAGAAGTCCTGGAGACAGCTATCCTGCTACTGGGTTTCTCATTTTTAGTTTTGTGAGCTGTTTCTCTTGTTACACTGTTTTCCAGGTACATCCCTCTTGAAGAACCTGCTGATTCCCTAGCTGTGGGGGTTTCTCCCAACAGGGAAACTCAGTCTGATACCCTGGGGCACACAGTTCTGTCTGGGAAGATGAGTCGAGTGCACAGTAAGTCTCTGGGCCTGAGCCTGTGCACCCAGGTATGTGATGGCTGTTGGGGGTGCTGCTCTGGTCTGGAGGCTGTGCACCCCAATCTGGGCTGGTAGCTGTGAGCCCCCTTCTGGGCCACAGGCTGTACACTCCTCTCTGGGCCGGCAACTAAGGGCTCCGCTCTGGGAGCCTCACTCTGTGCCGGAGGCTGTGTGTCCCGGTCAGGGATGGCAGTTGGGGATGCTGCAGGAGGCTGTGTGCTCCGATCTGGGCTGGCGGCTGTGGGCCCGCTGGTCTCCAGGACCTTTTCCAGGGATTGACTGGGTGACCTGAGGTCGGTCCCAATTGATTTCCACACCGTAGGATTTCCTCTCACCTGGCAATCACAAACGCTGGTGTTTTAGATCCCAGAGTTGAGTCTCCTGGTCGCTGTGCCAACACTGCTGTCCTGCTCCTCAGACACAGTGCCCTCCTGGCACTGCCATCTTGTTTCTCCAAATTCCAACACCTTTAAAACCTATCTGAGAACAGAGATAAAACTCAAATGGAGGAAATCTCTAGCCTACTTAAAACTGCCTTAGAGAGGAGCACAACAAAATATAAATCTGGAGAAAACACAGGATAACATGTTTTTCTAATGGCACACTAGCCCTATATGTTAAGGGCTAAATGTTTTTACAAGGGTGGAACTCTCATATTTTCTGTCCCAGAGGATAGATAATCTAACACCAAACACACTCTTCTTTATGTCTGTTATCAAGAAATCAGGAAGAATTCACATCTTGGGAAAGCAAAAGCCTTCTTTCACAAGTACCATAGAAGCCGTGGAAAATAAATCCTCAACAGACACAGGACTTACAAGAATAGATGCCTCAAGTAGGATAAGCCAAAACCAGGCTGAATATAAAACAGTACCCTTTGAGCCAGAAAGCTCTGCTAAAAATTGAACCCATAGTACAAGAATACTTAAACTAGTATGGTGGTGGAAGGGATCCTGGAAACCCTCGGTGCTTTGAGCATCAGTGGCTAGAGGATAACCATTTTTTTTTGCAGTCCATCTCTGCCATTGCTGTACTCCTAAGCATAGCTGAGAAACTGACCTTATTGCCTCCTCTTACAAGCTATAATTGTGAAAGTTGAGCTAAATTTGCATCTCACCCAATTATTCAACAAGCCATCTAGATTCTTAAGAAAGAGTTTTATCTTAATCCTCAAACCCTTCCTGGGCAGCTCTCTTAGTGTTGCTACTTCATTTCATTTATCAGATAAATTAGAAGATAAGCATGACTGTATTCAGACAAACACTGTTTCTCTGGGGAGACTTGCTAAAAACTACTATTAAAATGTGAATTAATTCCATTTACTAGTGATTCTTATTTGTGAGATGAACAAGGACATTTTCAGAAAGGATATGTCCTTATAGCCACACTTGATGTAATTGAGAGTCCTCATTTACCTGGGATAGAATCTGCTCAAATGGCTGAACTCACAGCCTTAGCCAGGGTATGCCATTTCTTATAAAACAAAGCAGCTAATATTTATCCAGAGGGATGCTATGTGTTTAGCATAGGTGTGTGATTGGCTGTCATGGAAACACAAAGGACTTCTAACTTAAACTGGTCATGCTATTCAAAACAGATTTTAGATTTACTATGTACTACACATATACTAAATTATACATTATGAAAATCACAGAATTTTAAAAATAAATACTAATGAAGTGAAAGGTGATAAATTGTTCAAGGAGTAACTGAGAGTAACTTACAAGGTGTAGCTAAGCCACTTTAAATGTATGGCAACTACTCTCCTGATGTAATCAGACCCCATTCCATCACTGACTTCATTCTTTAAGATCAGCAGAATATCTGCAAGGAGAAAACAGAGTCTGGCTATAAAACATTTGTAAATTCTATTTTCCAAGGAAAATTTGCTTGGGGACTTAGTGAAAATTTCCAAAATGGTCCCTAATGCCAAATTACCATATCTGCAATGTATATAATTTAATACATTAAACCTTGACCAAAATAATTTCTTATGGCAACTCCTATTTTGATTTAAACGTACAAAGTTCCTCATAGGCTTCTGGGTTTAAGTAGTTTGAAAATGTTGTGCAACTTTTAGAATGTACAGGCTCTATGGAGAAAGTGTGCCACTGGGAGAGGCTTCAAAATTTGTAATCTGATCTCACTTCCTGTTCATTCTCTGCTCCATGACCATAGATACCTCTTACTCTGCTTTCCCTAGCAGGATGGACTGTATCTCCTTAAACCTTAAACCCAAATAAGCTCTTTCCCCTAAGCTGCTTCTTGTCAAGTCTTTTGCCACAGTAACAACCAAAAAAGTTTACTGATACACCTCCTCTAAAACAGCTCACAAATTACAGCTGAGATAATGTATTTTTCTAAATATAATCAGAAAAGGACATTTTTCATTATCGAATGGGTCATTAGTAACCTGTCAGTTAAAATGTATCAAAATGCCTCTGTTTAAGGATATATATATATATATATATATATATATATATATATATATATATATA
>NW_026585626.1:13071503-13098745 GCF_907164565.1 Psammomys obesus | reverse complement strand
TATATATATATATATATATATATATATATATATATATATATATATATGATATATGCTCTATATTATATATATACATATATATAATATATGCTCTATATTATATATATATATATATATACTCTCTAGTGCTAGTATGTATGTGTACCCAACGTATGGAACTCTTCACTTTTTAGAAAAAAAATTTCATTTTAGCAGTATGAAGAATCTCTATTAGAAAGAATTATTTCCATTGAAAAATCACTCCTAAATTACATAGTAATCAAGAGAGCAATTTTAATGGACAAGTATTTAAATTTATTAATAAAATTTTTATTGTGCTTACCCTCTTCAGTCTTCTTCATGAATTGAAGTAATGAAAATACAATGGATATTAATAATAAACTAGCAAATTTGACTGAAAACTTCAGCTTCCTAACTACAGACAAATATTCCCACTCATTCTTATTTATTTATTTGTTAACTTTAAATTTTTTATTTAACTTTTTAAAATTACACTTTATTCATTTTGTATCCCCCCATAAGCCCCTCCCTCCCCCCCTCCCGGTCCCACCCTCCCCCCCTTTCTGCATGCATGCCCCTCCCCAAGTCCACTGATAGGGGAGGTCCTCCTCTCCTTTCTGATATTAGTCTATCAGTTCTCATCAGAAGTGGCTACATTGTCAGGGTTCTAGGTTATCTCCATGGATAGTCCTTGGTTGGAGTATGAGTCTCTGGGAAGTTCCCTGTGTTCAAATTTTCTTGTTCTGTTGTTCTCCTTGTGGAGTATCTGTCCTCTCCAGCTCTTACTATTTCCCACTTCTTACATAAAATTCCATTCACTCTGCCCGACAGTTGGCCATCAGGCTCAGCATCTGCTTTGACAGTCTGCACGGCAGAGGCTTTCAGAGGCCCTCTGTGGCAGGTTCCCAAGGTTGTTTCCTGTTTTCTTTTTCTTCTGATGGCCATTCTCTTTGTCTTTCAGGATGGGGATTGAACATTTTTAGTTAGGGTCCTCTCTTTGCTTAGTTTGTTTAGATGTATAGATTTTAGAGGGTTTATCCTATATTGTATGTTTATATGAGTGAGTATATACCTTGTGTGTCTTTTTGCTTCTGGGACAACTCACTCAGGATGATCCTTTCCAGGCCCCACCATTTACCTGCAAATTTCATTTATTACCTGCAAATTTATTTTTCATTGCTGAGTAATACTCCATTGTATTGATGTACCACAGTTTCTGCATCCATTCTTCACTTGAGGGGCATCTGGGCTGTTTCCAGCTTCTGGCTATTACAAATAAAGCTGCTACAAACATGGTTGAGCAAATGTCGTTTTTGTGTACTTAAGCCCCTTTTGGATATATACCTAGGAGGGGTATGGCTGGATTTTGAGGAAGCGCTATTCCTAGTTGTCTGAGAAAGTGCCAGATTGATTTCCAGAGTGGTTGTACAAGTTTAATTTCCCACCAGCAGTGGAGAAGGGTTTCCCTTTCCCCACAACCTCTCCAGCATGTGTTGTCACTTGAGTTTTTGATCTTGGCCATTCTGATGGGTGTAAAGTAAAATCTCAGGGTCGTTTTGATTTGCATTTCCCTAATGGCTAATGAGGTTGAGCATTTCTTTAAGTGCTTCTCTATCATTCGATATTCCTCTAGAGAGTTCTCTGTTTAGCCCTTTCCCCCACTTTTTAAGTGGATTATTTGGTTTGCTGCTTTTTAGCTTCTTTAGTTCTTTATATATACTGGATATTAGCCCTCTGTCAGATAAAGGGTTGGTGAAGATTCTTTCCCAATCTGTAGGCAGTCGCTTTGTTTTGATGACAGTGTCCTTTGCTTTACAAAAGCTTTTCAGTTTCATGAGGTCCCATTTATTGATTGTTGCTCTTAGAGACTGTGCTGTTGGTGTTCTGTTCAGGAAGTTTTCTCCTGTACCAATGAGTTCTAGGGTATTCTCCACTTTTTTTTTTTCTAGCCGATTTAATGTGTCTGGTTTTATGTTGAGGTCTTTGAACCACTTGGACTTCAGTTTTGTGCAGGGTGATAAGTATGGATCTATTTTCATTTTTCTACATGTAGACATCCAGTTGGACCAGCACCATTTGTTGAAGATGCTATCTTTTTTCCTTTGTATGGTTTTGGCATCTTTGTCAAAAATCAGGTGTCCATAAGTGAGTGGGTTTATTTCTGGGTCCGCTGTTCGGTTCCATTGATCCTCCAGTCTGTTTCTATGCCAGTACCATGCAGTTTTTATAACTGTTGCTCTATAGTACATCTTAAGATCAGGGATGGAGATACCTCCAGAAGATCTTTTATTGTAGAAGATTTTTTTTTTTTTTTAGCAATTCTGGGTTTCTTGTTATTCCATACAAAGTTGAGACTTTTTCTTTCCAGGTCTGTAAAGAATTGTGTTGGCAATTTGATGGGAATTGCATTAAATCTGTAGATTGCTTTTGGTAAGATGGCCATTTTTACTATGTTAATCTTGCCAAGCCATGAGCATGGGAGATCTTTCCATCTTCTCATATCTTCTAATTCTTTCTTCAGAAACTTGAAATTTTTTTCATACAAGTTTTTGACTTCCTTGGTTAGGGTTACGCCAAAGTACTTTATGTCATTTGTGGCTACTGTGAAGGGTGTTGTTTCCCTAATTTCTTTCTCAGCCCTTTTGTCTTTAGTATACAGGAGTGCTACTGATTTTTTTTTAGTTAATTTTGTATCCGGCCACTTTGCTGAAGGTGTTTGTCAGGTGTAGGAGTTCCCTGGTAGAGATTTTGGGGTCACTCATGTATACTATCATATGATCTGCAAATAGTGATAATTTGACTTCTTCCTTTCCAATCTGTATACTCTTGATCTCATTTAACTGTCTTATTGCTCTAGCAAGGACTTCTAGCACTATGTTGAAGAGATATGGAGATAGTGGGCAGCCTTGTTTTGTCCTTGATTTCAGTGGGATTGCCTTAAGTTTCTCTTCGTTCAGTTTGATGTTGGCTATAGGCTTGCTGTATATCACCTTTGCTATGTTTAGATATGTGCCTTGTATCCCTGATCTCTCTGGTACTTTAAACATGAATGGATGTTGGATTTTGTCAAATGCTTTTTCAGCATCTAGGGAGATTATCATGTGTGTTTTTTTTTCTTTCAGTTTGTTAATATGGTGGATCACATTGATGGATTTCAGTATATTGAACCACCCTGCATACCTGGGATGAAGCCTACTTGGTCATAGTGGATAATATCTTTGATGTGTTCTTGTATTTGGTTTGCAAGTATTTTATTAAGTATTTTTGCATCAGTGTTGAAAAGGGAGATTGGTCTGAAATTCTCTTTCTTTGTTGAGTCTTTGTGAAGTTTAGGTACCAAGGTGACTGTGGCTTCATAGAATGAGTTTGGTAATGTTTCTTCTGTTTCTATTTTGTGGAATAGTTTGAGGAGAATTGGTGTTAGCTCTTCTTTGAAGGTCTGGTAGAATTCTGTGCTGAAGCCATCTGGTTCTGAGATTTTTTTGGATGGGAGACTTTTGATGACTGCTTCTATTTCTTTGGGGGATATAGGACTATTTAATTGATTTGCTTGGTCCTGATTCAGCTTTGGTAAGTCAAATCGATCAAGAAAATTGTCCATTTCATTTAGATTTTCAAATTTTGTGGCATATAGACTTTTGAAGTAAGTTCTAATGATTGTTTAGATTTCCTCACTGTATGTAGTTATGTCCCTTTTTCATTTCTGATTTTGTTGATTTGGGTGGTGTCTCTCTGCCTTTTAATTAGCTTGGCTAAGGGTTTGTCGATCTTGTTGATTTTCTCAGAGAACCAGCTCTTGGTTTCATTGATTCTTTGAATTGTTTTATTTGTTTCCAAGTGATTGATTTCAGCCCTGAGTTTGATTATTTCCAGCTGTCTACTCCTTTTTGGTGTGTCTGCTTCTTCTTTTTCTAGGGTTTTGAAGTGGGCCATTAAGTTGCTTGAATGAGCTTTCTCGAATTTCTTCTTGAAGGCACTTAGTGCTATGAACTTTCCTCTTAGCACTGCTTTCATTGTGTCCCACAAGTTTGGGTATGTTGTGCCTTCATTTTCATTGAGTTCTAGGAAGACTTTAATTTCTTTCTTTATTTCTTCCCTGACCCAGTTGTCATTTAGTAACAAGTTGTTCAGTTTCCATGTGTGTGTAGGCTTTTGGCTATTTCTGTTGTTGTTGAGGTCCAGCTTTATTCAATGGTGATCAGACAAGATACAAGGGATTATTTCAATCTTCTCGTATCTGTTGAGGCTTGCTTTGTGACCAACTATATGGTCTATTTTGGAGAAGGTTCCATGAGATGCTGAGAAGAAGGTAAATTCTTTTGTGTTTGGGTGTAAGGTTCTGTAAATGTCTGTGAGGTCCATTTGATTCATGACCTCTGTCAGAGTTATTGTTTCTTTGTTTAATTTCTGTTTAGTTGACCTGTCCTTTGTTGAGAGTGGGGTGATGATGTCTCCCACTATTTTGATTAGTTTTGGTTGAAAGTCTATTTTATCAGATATTATAATGGCTACTCCTCCTTGTTTCTTGGGTCCATTTGCTTGGAAAGTTATCTTCCAACCTTTTACCCTCAGGTAATGTCTATCTTTGTGCCTTAGGTGTGTTTCTTGTATGCAACAGATTGCTGGGTTTTGTTTATGTATCCATAAAGTTAATCTGTGTTTTTTTTTACTGGAGAGTTGAGTCCATTGATGTTGATATGGATTAATGACCAGTGGCTGTTAGATCCTTTGATTTTGATTTTGATTTTGATTTTGATGTTGGCTGTGGTCATAAGGTTGTGTGCTTGGTTGCTTTTTGTTTTACTGTAGTAAGGTTAATTATTTCTTGTGTTTTCTTGACAGAAGCTAATTTTCTTGAGTTGTATTTTCCCTTCCCGTGTCTTCTGTAATGCTGGATTTGTGTGTAGGTATTGTTGAAATTTGTGTTTGTCATTGAATATCTTGTTTTCTCTGTCTATGAGGACTGAGAGTTTTGCAGGGTATAGTAGCCTGGGCTGACATCTGTGTTCTTTTAGGGTCTCCATGATATCCGTCCAAGCCCTTCTATTTTTCATTGTCTTTGTTGAAAAGTCAGGTGTGATTCTAATGGGTTTGGCATTATATGTTACTTGGCCTTTTTCCCTTGCAGTTTTTAGTGTTTTTTCTTCGTTCTGTATACCTACTGTTTTGATTATTATGTGGAGGGAGGATTTTCTTTTCTGGTCAAATTTGTTGGGTGTTCTGTAGGCCTCATCTATTCTTATTGGCTTCTCCTTTAACTTGGGGAAATTTTCTTCAATGATTTTGTTGAAAATATTTTCTGGGCCTTGGAGAAGGGAGTCTTCTTTTTCCTCTATTCCTATTATTCTTAGGTTTTGTCTTTTCATATTGTCTTGGATTTCTTGGGGTCTGTGTCAGGATTTTTTTGGATTTAACATTTTCTTTGACAGATACATCGATTTCTTCCATTGTATCTTCTACACCTGAGATTCTTTCTTCCATCTCTTGTAGTCTGTTGGTTATGCTTACCTCTGCAGTTCCTGTTTTCTTCCCTAAATTCTTCCTCTCCATTATTTCCTCCATTTGTGTTTTCTTTAATTTTTCCAGTTCTATCTTCAGGTCTTCAGTTGTTTTGTTTACTTCCTTCACCTGTCTGCTTATATTTTCCTCTTTTTCTTTTAGTTCCTTCAACTCTGTTTCTTTTATTTCTTTCAGTGATTTAATTATTTCTTCTCTGAAGGCTGCAAACTGTTTGGCTGGATCTTCCTGTATTTCTTCAGGGATGGCCATAATCTGCTTGTCTTTAACTTCCTCCATTTCTTTTCGGATAGCCATGATCTGTTTGGTTTTATCTTCCTCTAATTCTTTACGTATTTTATTTGTTTCCTCTATTATCCTCTTCATCAGCATAGATGTAAGGTCATCTTCTTGATTTTCTATTATGCTGCATTGTTCAGGGCTGTTCTCCCCTGGATGGCTGCATTCTGGAGATGCCATATTGCTCTGTCTTTTGTTGGTTGAGCTTTTACGCTGACCTCTACCCATTGGGCTGTTTTAGGTGTTGGCTGTTAGTTTCTGTGCTTCCTGGAGTCCTGAGGTAGTGAGAATCCTTTTGGCTGGAAGATGATTTTTCCTGACATAGTCCTCCTCTGCTTTTTGGTTATCGTCACTGTATGGCCAGTGTTTCTCAGGAATTGCCACTGCTCACCTCAGGTGTATAGACCTTAGTAGTAGCTGTGGTCTTTGTTAGGCAGGGGGGCTCTCCTCTTACCCACAGAAGTTCTCAAGACAGCTGTCTCATTGCTGGGTTTCTCGTTATAAATTTAGTGAGCTGCTGCTGTTGTTACAATTTTCCAGGTAGAGTCTTCTTGAAGAACCTGCTGATTCCCTAGCTGTGGGGTTTTCTCCCAACAGGGAAACTCAGTCTGTTATTCTGGGGCACACAGTTCTGTCCGGGAAAGTGAGAAGTGTGCCCAGCAAGTCTCTGGGCCAGAGGCTGAGTGCTCTGCTCTGGGCCTGGAGAATGTGCACCTAGGTTGAGTTGATGCCTGGGGGCGCCGCTCTGGTCTGGAAGCTGGGTTCCTCACTCTGGACTGGAAGCTGTGTGTCCCTGTCTGGGATGGCGGCTGCGGACACTGCTCTGGTCCGGACACTGTGGGTGCAGCCCTCTTGAAGGACCAGGGATTCCCACAGTTTTGGCAGTCTAGCTAGGGATAACTGGTTGATCCTTGGCACAGTATCTGAGGGCTGCTGTAATGGCTCTCTGGCTTTTGTAGGTCTGAGGATGCAGCTGTGTGCCCCAGTGCCCTAGGGGTACTCAATAATGGCAGCTGAGCACAGCGCTCCTGCCTGCAGTAGAAGGCTAGAGTCTAGGGTCTGCGTGAATCCAGAAAGTCTTTTGGTGCTGGGTGTCCTGAGCATTAGACCTGATAATCCCCCCTGCTGTGGGGTTTCCTTCTGACAGGGACACCCAGTCTTTGCTTTGGGGACCGCCGTTCTGTCTGGGGTGGCGAGTAGAACCCACAGGATCAGACGCCTGCCCGTGGCTCTGCCTTTCTGGCCTTTGGGAGCCTGGTCGTCTTCCTAAATTGGGTAATTTTCCTGAGACCTTTTCGGCGTGGTGGTATCAGCTGAGTGCTCTGAGATCAGGCCGTTTCCCTCCCTGTGGGTTTGCACCCAACAGTGAAATTCATTCTCTGGTGCCCTGGTTCCCTGGGGCCCACAGTTTGATCTGAGGCAGTGTATCAGGTGCGCAGGCAGGGCTTTGCAGGCGCCTGGGTCCCTGGCTCAGGCTCCGGGCTGGCTCCTGGGGCACCCGCGGAACCCGAGTCTTTTCCAGGGGATGTCTGGGTGACCTAAGGTCGGTCCCAATCGTTTCCTGCTCTGTGGGATTATCTCTCGACTGGAAAATCCAGTCTCTGATGTTGTGGGCTCACAGTTCAGTCTGGGACAGTGACCAGATCAAGCTGGCGTGTGGCTATGGGCTGGCAACCAAGTGCTGGGTGGAACTGGGATCTCTTCTGCGGTTTAGTCGGGTGAGTTAAAGCTGATTGAATCCCCCACCGTGGGGTATCCTCTCACCTGGGAAACACAATCACTTGTGTTTTATGGCCTTGAGTTCTGATTGCTGGTCACTGTGCCAATCCTGCTGTGCTGCTCCTCAGAATGAGAGTCCTCCCAGCGCTGCCATCTTGCTCCACCTCCCACTCATTCTTCTAAACCTAAGAACTACCACTTTTGGGAAACATCAATTACCTCCTTATAAAATAATTATTTGATGTCCCTTGAAATGGTCAAAGAACACCATGGAGCCATTTTGGCTAAGAAGAATTATTCTAGACCATTGCCAGTGACTTTTAAAAATGATTAAGATCTTAGAACTGGTTTCAGACTATTCCCACAATGAATTTTCTAGAGATAAAGAAGTAAATGAATAAGAGCTAAAATAAGGTGATTTATATGTTATAAAAAATCTGCATCAAAGATTTCCTTTGTGAAAAGTCACAATTAGGTACTTTTAACCACTGCCTACGTTACAATACTTCAAGAGATAAATGCTTGAATTCAAATTTTTCACCAGGTTTTAATGATCAAGCTATTACAGCTGTTTCTATTATCTGTTACAGAATAATTTATACTGATGACCTTCTGTCCTGTAAATGTGCCTGGGTGACCCACAGTATAGAACATAACCAGAACTTTAAGTTTGAAGTGTCTTTGGTAGATAAAAAATGCAGATGATGTCAAAGATACCAGTGCTTCAGAGGTCCTATGCACACAGACTCCTGCTTGCTAGTGAATAACTACTAATGACTTCTAATGACTATTAAGTAGGGCATGCAAATATTCATATTTACTCATTTATACATGTTATACAAACCAAGACGCTAGAGACTGAGATAATCACAACTGGCCAAATGCTGGAGACAAAGAAGACAGCTCTAGGAGTACAGGTACCAGGCTAGGATATTTAGGAGAAGCTAAATTTACTTAAAAGTAAAGGCATAACTTAGAAAAGGATACATATGTAAACACAGACACATAGAGGCTGGAGAGATAACTCAGTGAGTAAAAGTACTTACTGCTCGCAGAACCTGGATTCAGCTTCTAGCTTCTACTTGGTGGTTTTAAACCATATATAACTCTGGTTGCAGAAAAGTCAATGCACTCTTCTGGTCTCTATCAGCACCAAGCACACATGTAGAGCAAATGCATCCATTTCAACAACACACCCATAAATGTAATATGAAACAAATAATTCTAAAAATGTAGGACACATACAGAAAATATTACTTTGTGAAGAAGGAAATGGTAGAGAACTCTTTTTAAAGCAATTGGATTAAAAGAATTGATTAAAAACTACCAACGGGAGATTGATAGACCATGTCAGTTATCTTTAATTAACTCAACATAACCCAGGGTCATCTAACAGGAAAACCTCAGTTGAAAAATTGCCTAGATTAGGACTGAGCTATGGGCATGTCTATGGCAGATTGTCTTGAATTTTAATTGGTGTGGGAGGACCTAATCATCCCTCTATAGGAGGCACTCTCTCTAGGCAGGTAGTATTGAGTTATGTAAGACTTCTAAACAGTATTCCTTCATGGTTTCTGCTATACTCTTTAGCTGTGAGTGAGTTCCCTATTTGCAGGTAAGGTTGGATAGAATATCAAGAAGACAACCTTCAGGTTTCTACCATGAGTTCCTGCTTTAACTTCTGTCAATGATGGATTGTAACCTGAAAATATAAGATAAAATAAATATTTCCTCCCTTAAATTACTTTTGATCAGAGTGTTTTATCACGGAAGACAAGCCAAAACCAACAAAAAACAAAACCACCCACCACAGCAAAACCAAGACCGGGACTATTGCAAAAATTACTCCTAAAAGAATTGCAGTTTGTTTTCTAAAGATGAAGTGAAAAATAATTTTTTAGGAATAAAATTCTATGGAATTCTGATGTTTCTTCTATTTGGCTGCTTTTCCCAGATACTAGTAATATTTGGTAAAACAGAAGAATGGTTTTATTATGAAGAAACTCAAAGTTATGCTGTGTTCTTGATTTATAATTCAGACTTAGGTACAATAGGAACATGACCCATGTAAATGCCATTGAACTATGAACTATGATAACTCACAGCACTATATGACGCAGTAACTTCTTCCTCCATTGGTTTAGCAACCATTTCTCTCCTGTAATGACTATTTTCTTACTCATTCAACTACAGTATTCTTGGATTCTAGAAATGAGCCTTGCTGGCACGATGGCTCATAAAATAACATTTATCTTCTGCATGCACAAGGTGTGATGTGATACTCGACCAAGAAGGGGGTGATAAAATGAAATTCCCCAAGAAAGCCACATAAGTGCTGAACATTCTGTGCAGCTATTGGAATTCTGTGAATGTAGCAATCAACAGTCAAAAGTATGCTGAGTCATCATTAGTCCTCCTAATAGATCAATTTGCAGCTGATACCTATAGAAAAATTGCATCCTTTTCTGCCTTATGCCCAGTGTATCTGGCAAATGTATTGACTTATGAGTTGTCCTTTTTTGTGTCTATAAATATAATGTAATTGCTACAATGGTGTAATGTGTCATCTAAGACAAACTAATCCCTTTTACTAAGGATGCTCACTCTGATTTTTGTTCAAAATAAACTTACTTCCTCTGGAGCAACAGCTGTGGTTTGCACTGATTGAGGAAGGCATGAGTGATACAGATGCTGAAAGAAGACCAAAAAAGCACATAGAAGCTGTATTAAGGATTTTGGTAAAACTTAATGTATAGATGATGACTAGGAAAACATAGATGCTTATGAGAGTTACTGTGACTTATGATTTTAAATGTTACTCTGTCACCTTGGCATTTATTTAGAATTAGAAAAGTGCAGAGATGAGTAGGGAGCTGTTAAGTCTCCATGCTTACCTTCAGGAATGGGAGTGTGCAGATGAAGGCATATTTCCACATGGGAGAGGTGTTTCATGGATAGAACCTTATTAGTGCCTTGAGTGGTAAAAATAATTCAAAAACAAGAAACATGATGACATGTGGATTTCTCGATTGAGCTGAGAAAAATAAAAGCAAAGAAATTGATAAAGCAAAGTAAGACTTGGAGGAAACACTTTTAAAAAATGGTGTGGAAAAGTAAATATTTTTAATATGCAATATTTTCTGTAAGTTGTTCAGATGGAAATGGATAGTAGGGAAATTTCATAAATAAACTAGAGTTCATTTTCAAGTATAAAATTAGAAATCTGGGCATTATCATTAAATGTACATATTTCTAAAATATGTCGAAATTACTGAGAAAGAAACAGCAGAGGGGAATTCAAGGAAGCCTTGTAGTGGACAATGTGTACAGCTGAACAGAGGAGTAACCAGCTAAGAGACTGAGAAGAAAAGCCACTCAGGCTAGTGAACCCAGGAGGAGAAGCTGTCACAGTGCTGGAAAACGCAATACATGGAGTTCTGACCCTTTCACACTGTGGTAGCAGAACAAGAAACCTGGATGTGATGAAAAGGGCAACAATGGGAAATGACATCAGGGTGAGTACTTCCTTTTAAGGAAGCAGGGCTATAAGTAGAACTGACAAATTGGGCAATCTCTGATGAGGACTGTAGGGTTCAAGAAGGCATTGTGTGTTTAATTAAGAACAGGAGGCTCTGCATCACAAACATAGTAAACTAATAAAAATAATTAATTGTATAAAATCAGAAAAGAAGAATGGCAGAAGTGAGATCTCTGGGAAGGTAAAGTCTGCTCTTTGCTATGGAATAAAGAATTATAAGCATGGGTACTTTTATATAAGAGAAGAAGATGTATTAAGTTTGGCACATTTTGTGAAAAGAAAATAAGAATTTTCTGTCTGAGTTGGTTTTCATTTTATTAGTAACAGGCAGAATACTCATCTGCGAGGCAGCGTGTGATGTTTATAGTGAGAGAAGTCATTAAATAGTTTGATTAGACTATTGGGAGAGCAAGTGCACTGTAGACGTGTGCTGAAAATTGTGAGATTGTAGTGTTGCCCTGTGGGGATGGTTCCTTTTTTTGTTGTTGTTGTTAAAATTAACTTGACTGTTTCAATCCACATCTCACCCTCCCCTAGCCTTTTTTTTGCTACCACTCCATACCACTGGGGCCAGCTCAGAGAAAGCACAACAATAGAAAAGATGAAGTAGGAACATAATTTCAGGACAGTTATTGTTATGATGCATGGTAAAACTATTCAAAAGCCCTGGCAAAATATAATTCTAAAGCCATTCTCTAGTAATTTATGGTTTAATCATAAACTCCACTAAATTAGATTAATCGTGCATATTACTCACTGTACACAAACATTTGGAATATTTGGTCAACTCATTTCCACACTTCTTGGTCAACACCACTTTTTAATAACCTAGGATAGTCACAAAAGTCTGTAAATCCTGTCTTTAAGATGCTGTGGCAAGAGGCTGACTTGGAGTTTGTTCCGTATTGCTTTAACCATTCATTTAAGCACTCAATGATGAGATTTAGCATCATGCTATTTATAGTGTGATATAATAGGACATTGGATCTAACTAATAAGGGCTCACGAGAGCAAGTATCCATGCAACGTGAATACTGTATGAAAATGGTTCTGAAAATAAAAGTAAGGGAAGGCACTCCTTTGAGGGAGTAGGGTCGCCAAACCTAGACAAACAGAGAGAAAACCAATCAGAAAAGTCAAGGGGCTTGACTCTGTGTGGGCCGGAGTGCAGGTGAAACTCAGCCAGGTGGAGTGCTAGGAAAAGGCACTTTAAGCAGAAACAGCAATTTTGAAACTTTTATGGCGGCATAGACAGATGTAGGCATGATTTCAGCTCTGTATGCTTAGAATGAAGTGTGATGGAGTGACAGCCTTGAAGCTGGAGAATAAGTATGGGGCAGGAAACAAAGTTCCTTTAGGGGCTCACCAACTAACACAATAAAGAGCTGTTTTTGAGAGTCAAACTGACATACATTGAAAGCACTAGATAAGGTAAAAAATAATAATAAGATTTGCTTTGGAGTGAGGTTGGTATCTTTAGAGGAGGCGCAAAGGCCATCTTCCAACGTAAACTTTTTAAATAGATATCACACATCTTGTAAATATTACAGAAACTATCCAGCATGTTCATTTTTTTTAAAGAAATGTGCAAAGTACTGCAGTGTTGAATGGACACACGTTTATCAGTGTAGACGGCATTTATGGAGTTGTATATAGATCGACTAAGTTAGATAAAGCTAACACCACTGAAGAACAGTCTTGTTTTTAAAAGCTGCTTATCACCTGATGTCTGAGGAAAATCACTATTTTTTTTTTATCTTGAAGGTTACGAAGTATGATTTAAGTTGTCCATTGAGTGAAAAAAGATGTTTCCCAGAGCACACCTGTACTGATGTCTCTTCCTCAATCTCTAATTACTCTAGCAGGCATGCACTGGATGACTGCTCTTTTCCTTACTGTCTGCTCCCATTCAGCATTTCTTCTTTTTATCCTGAATCAGAATTGTATCCATTTACTTCCTCCCCCATCCCTGCCATTTCTCAGTTGAGGTTGATCCTTATTTTACTGTGAAAGCAGACCTCATTAACATCATTAACAGATTGTCAAGGCTTTGTCAACTTTCTGCTTACAGAATTTGTGATGCTCTCCACTTCCTCATTTTTTCTCTCCTTTCTTTGATGTCTCTGGTTTTACACACAGCATTTTCTCTTGCAACCAAACCTATTTTAAAGATGAACTTCTGTGGATGGGGACAGGAACTCCACAAGGAGAGCAACAGAACAAGATAATTTGAACACAGGGAACTTCCCAGAAAATCATACTCCAACCAAGGACTATTCATGGAGATGACCTGGAACCCCTGCACAGGTGTAGCCCATGGCAGTTCAGTGTCCAAGTGGGTTACATAGTAATGGGAAGAGGGACTGCCTCTGACATAATCTGATTGGCCTGCTCGTTGATCACTTCCCCCTGAGGGGGGAGCAGCCTTATCAGGCCACAGTAGAGGACAATGCAGCCACTTTTGATGAGAGCTGATAGAAAGAAGAGGAGAACCTCCCCTATCAGTGGACTTGGGGAGTGACATGCATGCAGAAAGGGGAGGCAGGGTGGGATTGGGAGGGGAGGAGGGAGGGGCTTATGGGGGGATACAAAATGAATAAAGTGTAATTAATAAAAAATTTAAAAAAAAAGATGAACTTCTGTGGAAATCATCTTTTGTGGAAATACTTCAGCTAGTGGAAAAAAAAACAGAAAATACTTTAGAAAACAACTGGGTAATAACTGAACAATTTCAACATTTTTTTTGCTACAATTTTTAAGAAGAATTCTATGTTCCAATTTAAAAGAAAAATAGCTTATACTTTTCAATTATTTTAAATGTATGCTTGCACCTTACAGCCAATTGAGTTTCTGCAGTTTGGGTATCTAAGTGACCCTTAGGCAAGTCTAATTACTCTGCAATAAATGAGACCCAGAAAAGGACATTACTGAATTTTAAAATAAGGTATGAAAGTCCTATTTTTGGAAGCCACTGTGACTTAGGCTTTGAGTTTATCTCATTTTGTTCACTTTGCTTTTGTTACTATGAAAATGAGGTACTAGTGCTATGTCTACATAAAGTATTTTTATTTTATTCACAATTTTAATGGAAAATTAAGGAAAAAAGTTCTCAGAAGGAAGTTTGCAACTCTTTACATGCAACTCTTTACATGCAACAGTTCCATTTAATCTCTACACCAATTATGAGAAATAGTGAGGCTTGTACAAATAAATTAGGGGTACTCATGTTATTAATAGCTGAGAATTTTCTGGGATGATACACAAAATTTAAGAAAACTATTTTCATACTGCCATCAGCTATGGAAAAACAGCCAACAAGCAGTCAAGTGAAAACAGGCAGTTGTGTGCTCAAAGCCAAAAGCTTTCTGAATCTCTGTTTACAAGTATTGGCAACATTCATTTCCTGCCCAGTTCCTTGGCCCTCCCCAGAGGTCAGGCCTGGGCTGAAGGTACCACCTATCAAATTCTTGGTTGTTCTAGTAATTTTTTTGACCCTACTTTCAGGCTTTTTACCAATTCACCTGAGTAGAAAGAAGTCAGGTATGGTCAAGAGAAAATTAAGGGGATGATGTCAGGAACTTGTAACAAATGCAAAATATGTCAGGAACTGGTAGCAAATTCGAAATACAGAGACCATTAGATAGCTGTTATATTTGGAGTGTTTTATAATTTTTATTTATGTTTGTGTATTTAGAACATTGTCAATGATGACAATGTCTGCCCCACAAAAGTATGGTAGCATTGCTCTGTTACTCTGTTACCGAGTTTGCTAATCTAATGGTCTATACAAGGTCTAATGATTTTCACTGACTTTTGATCTGAGAATTTCTTCTATTGTTCTCTCATTTACTAAAAAAAAAAAAAAAAAATTTCCAATCTATCACTCAAGGAACTTAAACTTAATGCTGAGAAACTTGTAATAATCAAATTAATATTAAATAAATAATCATAAGTAAGCTGTATTTAGTAATATGCAAAAAACCAATGGTTTCAATGGACTTGGTACACAGGGCTGATCATATAATCATAAAATTCCTTGTTGACTGGGTCATTAAGATACTAAAAGTGTCAATTGGCAGCTGAGTTCCGCTGTCAGTCCTACGACCCTGCCTGCTTTCCCTGGGAGGCCTGATGGGTGCCAGGGACATTCAGGTACACCTGGGGCCCAGGGAGAAGAAGTGATCAGCAGAAATTTCCCTGACCTCCATTGTCAGGCCCATGGCTTTGGCTTCCTCCCTGAGGAGTCCTACTGGCATTAGGATCATTCAGCCAACACCAGGACAACCATATGTGTAAAGGCCAGGACAAGAACAAAATCAACAAGGGCCAAGGCAATATGGCACCCACAGGTGCCAGCTATTCTACAACAACAAGCCCTGGATATCTTAACACAGTCAAAGCACCCAAAAAAAATGCCTTAAATCTAGTCTCCTAAAGATAATGGAAGCCTTTAAAGAAGAAATGAATAAACTC
This sequence comes from Psammomys obesus, assembly GCF_907164565.1. Classification (NCBI taxonomy): domain Eukaryota; kingdom Metazoa; phylum Chordata; class Mammalia; order Rodentia; family Muridae; genus Psammomys; species Psammomys obesus. The sequence goes on along the minus strand of NW_026585626.1, from coordinate 13,083,219 downwards.
CTTAAAAAGTTTATTTATACAGGAAATACAATCAAAAGGTGAAGTAAATAAATATAACTGTTCAGATATGAAAATGGAAACAGAATCAATAAAGAAAACACAAATTGAGGGAATCCTGGAGATGGAAAACCTAGGGAAAAGAGCAGGAACTATATACATAAGCAAAACCAACAGAATATAAGAGATGGAAGGAAGAGTCTCAGGTGTAGAAGATATAATTGAAGAAACTGATGTAGCTGTCAAAAAATGTTAAATCTGAAAAGTTACTGACACAAAACATGGGACACTATGAAACGACCAAACCTATGAGTAACAGGAATAGTAGAATCTCAGCTCCAAGACCCAGAAAATAATTTTTAACAGAATCATACAGAAATTTTTCCTAAACTAAAAAAAGAGATAACTATAAACATACATGAAGCATACAGAACATCGGAGTAGACCAGAAAAAATCCTCCCAACACATAATCATTGACATTAAATGTACAGAACAAAGAAAGAATATTGAAAGCTGCAATGGAAAAACACCAAATAACATATAAAGGCAGACCTATCAAAATCACTCCTGACTCCTCAACATTGACTCTAAAAATCAGAGGGCATGCACAGTTGTCTCTCAGACTCTAACGACCACAAATGTCTGCCCAGATTACTGGACCCTGCAAAACTTTTAATCACCATATATGGATAAAACAAGGTATTCCAAGACAAAACCAAATGTGTGCAATATCTTCCCTACAGAAGATACTAGAAAAAAAACTTCAACCCAAGGAGGTTAACTGCACCCATGAAAACACAGGAAATAAATAACTTTACACCAGCAAACTAAAAGAAGGAAAGTGCATGTACACACACACACACACACACACACACACACACACACTACTATCAAAAACATCAAAATAACAGGAACTAACAATTATTAGTCATTAATATCTCTCAACACCAATGGACTCAGTTCTCAAAAAAATAAGACACAGGCTAACAGATTTCATATGAAAATTGTATCAGTCCATCCTTCTGATGCATACATGAAACAAACCTCAGCAAGAGAAATAGAATTTACCTCAGAGTAAAAGGCTGGAAAAAGGTTTTTAAAGAGAATGGATCCAAGAAACAAGAAGAAATGTCCATTTTAATATCTAATAAAATGACATTTAACCAAAAGTAATCAAAAGAGGTGGGGAAGGGCACTTCATACTCATAAAAAGAAAAATCCAACAAGGTGGCGTGTCAGTTCTGAATATCTCTGCCCCAAATGCAAGGGTACACGTATTTTTAAAGGAAACATTGCTAAAGTTTAAATTATACATTAAACCCCACACATTAGTAGTGGGATATACTCCACTCTGACCAAAGGACAGGTCTTCAAGACATAAATGAAATAAAAAAAAAATTATAGAACTAACCAGCATTATGAATCAAATGGGCCTAACAGATATATACAGAACATTTCACCCCAAACACAAAAGAATAAACCTTTTTCTCAGCACCTCATGTAACCTTCAAAACTGAACATCACAAAGCAAACCTTAACAGACAGAAGAATGACTGCTTGGATCTTTTTAGATCACCATGGAGTAAAGCTAGACTTTAATAACAACAGAAACAAGAGAAAATCTACAAACTCGTGGAAATTGAACACCACTTCACTCAATGGCCACTGGGTCAGAGGGAAAAAAATAGAGAAGGAAACTAAAGACTTTCTAGAATTCAATGAAAATGAGGGCACGACTTACCCAAACCAATGGGATACTAGGAAAGCAGTGGTAAGAAGAAAATTCATAGCACTAAGTACCTTCATAAAAAAAGGGAGCACTCCCATATTAACAAATTAACAGATCACCTGAAAGCTTTAGAAAAACAAGAAGCAAGCATACCCAAGAGTAGTAGGTGGCAGGAAATATCTAAACTGAGGGCTGAAATCAATACATGAGAAACAAAGAGAACAATACAAAGAATCAATGAAACCAAGAGTTAGTTCTTTGAGAAAATAAACAAGATAGACAAAACCCTAGCCAAACTAATTAAAAGAAAGAGACAGTACCCAAATTAACAAAAACAGAAATGAAAGGAGGGGCCATAAAAACTGAAACTGAGGAAACCCAAAGAATCATTAGGTCTTATTTCAAGAGCCTACATTCCACAAAATTGGAATATCTAGAGGAAATGTAACATTTTCTTGATAAATTTCACCTTCCAGATTTAAATAAAGAGCAGTTGTATAGTTTAAATAGCCTTATAACCCTTAAGAAAAATAGAATCAATGATGAAAAGTCTCCCAACCAAAAAAAGCCCAGAGCCATATGGTTTTAGCACAGAGTTCTACCAGACTTAAAAGGAAGAGCTAATACCAATACTCCTTAAAATATTCCACAAAAGAGAAAAAGACAAAACATTACCAAACTCATTCTTTGTAGTTACAGTCATCCTGATACCTGATACCTAAACCATACAAAGACTCAACAAAGAAAGAAAACTTCAGACCAATTTCCATTTTGAACATTGATGCAAAATACTCAACAAACCAAATTCAAGAACACATTAAACACATCATTCACTATGATCAAGTAAGCTTTATCCAAGGGATGGAGGAATCATTCAACATATAAAAATCTATCAAAGTAATCCACCATATAAACAAACTGAAAGAAAAAATATCACATGATCATCTTACTAGATGCAGAAAAAGCCTTTTACAAAATACAACACCCCTTCATGATAAAAATCTTGGAGAGATCACCGATACAAGGTGATCTCCTAAACATAATAAAGGAATACAGGAACCCAATAGCCAACATCAAACTAAATGGAGAAAATCTCAAAGCAATCCCACTAAAATGAGAGACAAGACAACATTGCTCACTCTTTCTATATCTCTTCAATGTAGTACTAAAAGCTCTAGTTAGAGCTTTTTGAAAGTAAAGCAGACCAAAGTGATATAAATTAGAAGAGAAGTTAAAGTATTGCTATTTGCAGATGATACGATAGTATACATAAACAATCCCCAAAATTCTACCATAGAACTCCTGTAGCTATTAAACTTCTTCAGCAAAATGGCTGGATACAATATTAATTCAAAAAAATCAGTAGCCCTCCTGTATACAAATGACAAATAGGCTGAGAAAAAAATTAGGGAAACCACACTGTTCAGCAATAGCCACAAATAATATAAAGTATCTAGGGATAACTCTAACAAAGCAAGTCAAAGACTTGTAGGACAAGAACTTCAAGCCTGTGATGAAAGAAACTGAAGAAGATATCAGAAAATGAAAAGATATCCCGTGCTCAAGGACTGGTAGAATTAACATTATAAAAATGGCCATTTTACCAAAGGCAATCTACAGATTCAATGAAATCCAGATCAAAATACCAACACAATTCTTTATAGAACTTGAAAGAGCAATTCTTAAGTTCATATGAAAAACAAAAACAAAATACCTGGCATAATGTAAACAATTCAGTGCAACAATAGAACTTCTTGAAGTATCACCATTCCTGATTTTAAGCTGAAATACAGAACAGTAGTAATTAAAACTGAATGGTATTGACCAAAAGCAAAACAAAACAACAGACACATTGATTAATGGACTAGAATCTAAGACCCACAAGTAAATCCAAACACTTGATTTTTGACAAAGGAGCCAAAACCATACAATGGAAAAAAGAAAGCATCTTCCACAAATGGAGCTGGTCTAACTGGATGTGTACATGTAGAAGAAAGCAAATAGATCCATATCTAGCACCTTATACAAAACTCAAGCTCAAGTGGATCAAAGACCTCAACATAAAACCAGATATACTGAATCTAATAAAAGAGAAATTGGCTGATAACCTTGAAAGCACTGGTTCAGGATACAACTTCACAACCAATAAATGGAATCTTATGAAACTGTAAAGCTTTTGTAAGGCAAAATATACTGTCAACAGGAGAAAATGACAGCCTACAGAATAGAAAATGATCTTCACCAAAACTACATCTGACTGAGGACTAACATCAAAAATACATAAAAATCTCAAGAAATTAAACACCAACAAACCAAATAACCAAATTTAAAAATGGGGTACAGAGCTAGAAAGAGAATTTCAACACAGAAATCTCTAATTGCTGAGAAGCAATTAAAGAAATGTTCAGTGTTCTTAGTCATCATGGAAATGTAAATCAAAATCACTGAGATTCCATCTTACACCTGTCATAATAGCTATTATCAAAAACTCAAGTAACAGCACATGCTGGCAAGGATGTGAAACAAGGGGAACACTCCTTTCCTTGTGGGAGTGAAAACTTGTATAATAATGTTGGAGATAAATATGATGGTTTCTCAGAATATTGGGAATAGCATTACCTCAAGACTGAGCTATATCATTCCTGGGCATATACCCAATAGATGCGTCTCCATCCCACAAGGACACTTGCCTGTGTTCCTAGCAGCTTTATTCGAAATAGCCAGAAAGAGGAAACAATCTAGATGTCTGTCTTTAGTTCCTTTTATTGTGGTGTTGGTAGTGATAGTGTATTTCTGTATTTTTGGTTTTGCTGTTGTGAAGTTATCTATATACTGTGTTTTCTTGGATGTGGTTTTCCTTCTAGTGCCTTATGTAAGGCTGGGTTGATGTATAGATATTGTTTAAATTTGGTTTTGTCATGGAATGTCTTTTAACAGGAGAAAATGGTGATTGAAAGTTTTGCTGAGTATGGTAGTCTCTTAGTGTCTGCATAAGATCTGCCTAGGCCCTTCAATGTTGAGAAGTTAGGTGTGATTCTGATAGGTATACCTTTATATATTACGTGTCCATTTTTTGGCAGCTTTTAATATTTTTTCTTTGTTCTGTAGATTTAGTGTTTTGATTTTTATGTGCTGGGAGAAATTTCTTTTTCTTTGTATGTTAAGAGCATCTCTTTCTTTAGGTTAAAAATTTTTTGTCTATGATTTTCTTGAAAATATATTCGGGGGGGGGGGCGAGCCAAGATGGCGACTAGCACACACAGTTTCTGAGCCGTGGAAGTGCTAACCATCTGAGTTGGTGCGTGGAAGGACCTCTAACCCAGGAAAACAACGGTGAGGCTTCCTAAACAACAGGGAACATCGCAGAAGGCTAAAACTTTGGTCTCTGGTCACCCGGAGACTTGTTTGGGGAAGACGGAACTGCCTGGGGTCTGCAGCGGCTGAGGCGGAGCTCCAAGCCCTTTAGCGGCAAGTGCCAGCAGTACCCATCTCGGAGTCCCAGATCCGCACAGCGGCTGCACCATTCTCCCAGGGTCCAAGTCTGCTAGACGCCATACTAGCTCCGCAGGATCGTGATCACTGACGCTGCAGCAAGACCTCATAACCTGGCAGTGACAGCAGCATGGAACTGGCGGAGCACATCAAAGAAGCAGGGCCAAACCAGAGAGCAGAGAGGCTGGATACCCTGATCTCTGCCAAGTGACCTGCCTGTAAGTGAGTGCACCCTTGAGAATCTGCAGATCCCCAGATCCTGGGTCCTTCTAAAACAGAAGCCAGGCATTGAACCCCCTCCCACCCATATACCCACTTTGGGAAACAGAAGGGCACTTGGAACATTGAAGTTCCTGCTCTGTGGGTCTAATTGAGGAGTTAAGGCAATTAATGCCAGAAATTGTGCTGTGATCATCACTAGCGCCTGCCACATATACAGTGCAGAGCCTCTCCCACACACTCATTAGCCATCACTCTGTCCCTTGAGATACATGTCCACGCACACCTACACACACACACACACACACACACACACACACACACACACACTTGCATTTGCCCCGTCTGCGCCTGCGTACTTTTCTCCCACAGGTACAGCTAGTCTTCAGCACATGCTGAGGACATGGGACCTCGCTCAGCTTGCTGAAGAACTCTCCAAATGCCAGAGAGAGACAGTACCAGTCTGATCTGCAGAATCCAAAAACAAACAGGGAAGGTTTCAGATAAACCAATGGCCAAGAGTAGGAGAAAGAACACTTCCAACATAAATCAGGACATCATGACTTCACCGGGAAACCCCAAAATTGATGGATACTCCAATTCATCCGAAGCACAGGAAAATGACCTTAAAGCCATGCTTACCCAATTATTTGAGGCTCATAAGGAGGAAATGAACAAATCTTTCAAAGAGTTGGCCAGTCAATTGGAGGTAAAGAAAGAAGAAATAGACAAAAGCCTTAAAGAAACACAGGCAAATATGGCCAAACAAAGAGAGGCACAAGTAGAGATAAAATTAGTGGCATATAAAAAGGAAATGAACAAGGAAATAGAGACCTTCGTAGAGAGACAGGAATCCAAATTCAAACACATGAAAGAAATGGTGCAAGGCATGAAAACAGAATTAGAATCAATAAAGAAAACACAAAATGAGAAAACCCTTGAGCTGGAGAACAGATCAGGAACCACAAAAGTAAGCATCACCAACAGAATACAAGAGATGGAGGAGAGAATCCCTGGAGCTGAAGACACACTTGCAGAAATTGATACTTCTCTCAAAGAAAAAGTAAAATCAGAAAAGTTCCAATCACAAAATATCCAAGAAATAAAGGACGCTATGAAAAGACAAAATCTAAGAATAATAGGAATTGATGAAAAAGAAGACTCCAGGCTCCAAGGTCCAGAAAATATTTTCAAGAAAATCATAGAAGAAAATTTTCCCAACTTAAAGAAAGAGATGTCCATAAATATACAAGAGGCCTACAGAACTCCAAATAGACTAGCCCAGAAAAGAAACACATCACGTCACATCATAGTCAAAACACTAAATCTACAGAACAAAGAAAAGATATTAAAAGCAGCCAGGAAAAAAGGCCAAGTAACATATGAAGGTAGACCTATCAGAATCACACCAGACTTCTCATCAGAAACTATTAAAGCCAGAAGGGCCTGGGCAAGTATCATGGAGACACTAAGAGATCACAAATGTCAACCCAGACTACTATACCCTGCAAAGCTTTCAATCAACATAGATGGAGAAAACAAAATATTCCATGACAAAACTAAATTTACGCAATATCTACACAGCAAATCAACACTACAGAAGATACTAGAAGGAAAACTCCAATCCAACGAAAACGAATTCACCCAAGAAAACAGGGCATACAGATAATATCCCAACAAAAATGAAAGGAAAACAAGCAATGAAACAGGGTAAGATCACCGACTCCATTACAAAAGTGACTAACATGCATTGGTCACTACTATCTATCAATAACAATGGACTCAACTCACCAATAAAAAGACACAGGCTAACAGAATGGTTGCAGAAACAGGATCCAACATTCTGTTGCATCCAAGAAACACACCTATGCAACAAAGATAAACACCACCTCAGAGTAAAGGGCTGGAAAATGTTTTTCAAGCAAATGGTTCCAGAAAACAAGCTGGAGTAGCCATCCTAATATCTAATAAAATAGACTTTCATCCAAAGTTAATTAAAAAAGATAAGGAGGGCCACTATATTCTCATCAAAGGAAAAATCCACTAAGAGGACATCACAATCTTGAATATCTATGTCCCAAATACAAGAGCACCTACATTCATAAATGAAACATTATTAAAGCTTAAATCATACATTGATCCTAATACTCTAATAGTGGGAGACTTCAACACCCCACTCTCATCAAGGGACAGATCAACTAGACAGAAAACAAATAGGGAAATAAAAGCACTCACAGAATCCCTAAATTAAATGGACCTAATAGACGTCTACAGATCTTTTCACCCAAACTCAAAAGAGTAAACCTTCTTTTCAGCACCGAATGGAACCTTCTCCAAAATAGACCATATAGTGGGTCACAAAGTAAGCCTCAACAGATACAAAAAGATTTAAATAATCCCTTGTATACTATCTGACCACCATGGACTAAAGCTGGACATCAACAACAACAGAAACAACAAAAAGCCGACACACACATGGAAACTGAACAACTTACTACTCAATGACAGCTGGGTCAAGGAAGAAATAAATAAATTAAGGACTTCCTAGAATTCAATGAAAATGAAGGCACAACATACCCAAATTTATGGGACACATTGAAAGCAGTGCTCAGAGGAAAATTTATAGCACTAAGTGCCTGCAAGAAGAAATTCATAACATCACATACAAACAACTTAATGGCCCAACAGAAAACTCTAAAAAAAAAGAAGCAGATACACCCAAGAGGAGCAGAAGGCTAGAAATAATCAAACTCAGGGCTGAAATCAATCAATTAGAAACAAATAAAACTATCCAAAGAATCAATGAAACAAAAAGCTGGTTCTTTGAGAAAATCAAGATAGACAAACCCTTAGCCCAACTAACTAAAAAGCAGAGAGAAACTATCCAAATCAGCAAAATCAGAAATGAAAATGGGGACATAACTACAGACACTGTGGAAATCCAAACAATTATTAAGTCATACTACAAAAACCTATATGGCACAAAATTTGAAAATCTAAATGAAATGGATAATTTTCTTGACAGATTCCATCTACCAAAATTAAGCCAAGATCAGGTAGAAAGACTGAATTGCCCTATATCTCCCAAGGAAATTGAAGCAGTCATTCACAGTCTCCCCTCCAAAAAAAGCCCTGGACCAGATGGCTTCAGCACAGAATTCTACAAGACCTTCAAAGAAGTGCTAACACCAATTCTCCTCAAACTATTCCACAAAATAGAAACAGAAGGAACACTACCAAACTCATTCTATGAAGCCACAGTCACCTTGATACCTAAACCACACAAAGACCAAACAAAAAAAGAGAACTTCAGACCTATCTCTCTTATGAACATTGATGCAAAAATACTCAATAAAATACTTGCAAACCGAATCCAAGAACACATCAAAGATATCATCCACCATGACCAAGTAGGCTTCATCCCAGGCATGCAAGGGTGGTTCAACATAAGGAAATCCATCAATGTAATCCAACACATAAACAAAATGAAGGAGAAAAACCACAGGATCATCTCCTTAGATGCCGAAAAAGCATTTGACAATGTCCAACACCCATTCATGTTTAAAGTCTTGGAGAGATCAGGGATACAAGGCACATACCTAAAGATAGTAAAGGCAATATACAGCAAGCCTATAGCCAACATCAAACTCAATGGAGAGAAACTTAAATCAATCCCACTGAAATCAGGGACAAGACAAGGCTGCCCACTGTCTCCATATCTCTTCAACATATTACTTGAAGTCTTATCGAGCAATAAGACAACTAAAGGAGATATAGGGGATACAATCGGAAAGGAAGAGATCAAAGTGTCACTATTTGCAGATGATATGATAGGATACATGAGCGACCCCAAAAATTCAACCAGAGAACTCCTTCAGCTGATAAACACCTTCAGCAAAGTGGCAGGATACAAAATCAACACAAAAAAATCAGAAGCCCTTCAGTACACCAAAGACAAAAAGGCTGAGAAAGAAATTAGGGAAACAACACCCTTCACAATAGCCACTAATAACATAAAGTACCTTGGTGTGACTCTAACCAAGCAAGTGAAAGACCTGTTGAGAAAAACTTCAAGTCTCTGAAGAAATAAATCGAAGAAGATCTCAGAAGATGGAAAGATCTCCCGTGCTCATGGATTGGTAGGATTAACATTGTGAAAATGGCCATCCTGCCAAAAGCAATCTACAAATTCAATGCAATTCCCATCAAAATACCAACTCAATTCTTTACAGACCTTGAAAAAAAGGTTCTCAGCTTCATATGGAGAAACAAAAAAACCAGAATCTCCAAAATAATCCTGTACAACAACAGATCATCTGGAGGTATCTCCATCCCCGATCTCAACCTGTACTACAGGGCAACAGTAATAAAAACTGCCTGTTATTGGCATAGAAGCAGAAAGGAGTAACAATGGAACCGCATAGAAGACCCAGAAATAAACCCACACACCTATGAATACTCGGTATTTGACAAAGAAGCCAAATCCATTCAATGGAAAAAAGACAGTATATTCAACAAATGGTGCTGGTCCAACTAGATATCTACATGCAGAAAAATGAAAATAGATCCATATTTATCACCCTGCACAAAACTAAAGCCAAGGTAATCAAGGACCTCAACATAAAACCAGATACTCTAAATCAGTTGGAAAAAAAAAGTGGGGAACAGCCTAGAACTCATTGGCACAGGAGACAACTTCCTGAACAGAACACCAACAGCACAGGCTCTAAGAGCAACAATCAATAAATGGGACCTCATGAAAAAGAAATGTTTCTGTAAAGCAAAAGACACAGTCATCAAAACAAAACGACTGCCTACAGATTGGGAAAGAATCTTCACCAACCCTTTATCTGACAGAGGGCTAATATCCAGTATATAAAAAGAACTAAAGAAGCAGAAAAGCAACAAACCAAGTAATCCAATTAAAAAATGGGGAACGGAGCTAAACAGAGAATCTCTCGAAAGAGGAACATCAAATGGCAGAGAAACACTTAAAGAAATGCTCAACCTCATTAGCCATCAGGGAAATGCAAATCAAAACAACCCTGAGATTTCACTTTACACCCATCAGAATGGCCAAGATGAAAAACTCAAGTGACAACACATGCTGGAGAGGTTGTGGTGAAACGGGAACCCTCCTCCATTCCTGGTGGGAATGTAAACTGGTACAACCACTTTGGAAATCAATCTGGAGCTTTCACAGACAATTAGGAGTAGTGCTACCTCAAGACCCAGCTATACCACTCCTAGGTATATACCCAAAATTTGCTCATGTACACAAGGATATTTGTTCAATCATGTTTGTAGCAGCTTTATTTGTAATAGCCAGAACTTGGAAACAACCCAGATGTCCATCAACAGAGGAATGGATACAGAAATTGTGGTATTTTTACACAATTGAATACTACTCAGCAATCAAAAGGGAGGAAATCATGAAATTTGCAGGCAAATGGTGGGATCTAAAAAAGATCATTCTGAGTGAAGTATCCCAGAAGAAGAAAGACAAACATGGTACATACTGCTTATATAGACTTACAAGATATGATAAACATAATGAAATATACACACCTAAAGAAGATAATCAAGAAAGTGGACATGGGTGAAGATGATCAATCCTCATTTAGAAAGACAAATGGGATGTGCATTGAATGTATGACAGGAGTCTACCGCAAAAGGCATCTGAAAGACTCTACGTAGCAGTGTTTCAATGCAGACACTAAGACTCATAACCAAACCTTGGCAGAGTACAGGGAATCATATGAAAGAAGGGGAGTTAGTATGATATGGAAAGGATAGAAACTCTCAAGTACCAAATATATCAGGGCACAGGGTCTTTTCTGAGACTGACACTCAACCAAAGACCATTTATGGATATAACATAGAACTTCTGCTCGGATGTGTCCCGTGGTAGCTCAGTAACCAAGTAGTTTTCCAAAGTAAGGGGAACAAGGACTATTTCTAACAGGATCTCAAGGGTAGGCTCTTTGACCTCCCCTCCTCCCCCAGGGGAGGAGCAGTCCTGTTAGGCCACAGAGGAGGACTTTGCAGCCAGCCTTGAAGATACCTGATAAAACAGGGTCAAATGAAAGGGGAGGAGGTCCTCCCCTATCAGTGGACTTGGAAAGGGGCAGGGAGGAGACCAGGGAGGGAGTTGGGGAGGGGGAGGGAATGAGGGAGTGGGATACAGCTGGGACACAGAGTTAACAAATTGTAACTAAAAAGAAAAATAAAAATTAAAACATATATATATATATATATATATATATATATATATATAT